>NC_092153.1:56366629-56666629 GCF_045791955.1 Oncorhynchus clarkii lewisi
TGATTTGTTTTATTTTGACTGGAGCAGATTGATTTTATCCCTGATGTGGAAACTGCCTGGAAATTCTTTCATGATGTTTTTTTTCCAAATAGTAAACAAACATGCCCCATTCCACAGGATCAGGGTTAAAGGGTGGGATAATCCATGGTTTGCTTCTGAGCTGTCTTGTATTATTCACAACCGTAATCTAGCCTGGGCTAAAGCAAGGAAATCACGTTCTGATGCTGATTGGCTTATTTTTAGGCAGTTACGAAACAAGTGTTATTTTCTTCTCAGGAAGACCAAGTCTGAATATTTTATGTCTGTTACCACTGATAACCTGAATGACCCTAGAAAGTTGTGGAAGGCTATTAAGTCGATGTCTGGTAACAGTAATGTTAATGTAATGTTAATGAAATACCGTCATGTGTTTTGAAGGACTCTGTTGCTGTATATGACACAACTGAAATGCTGAATTGTTTCAATGAGCACTTTGTATCATCTGGTAGGCTGTTTGATTCAGTGTCCTCTGTCTCTGTACAACCCTGTGTGGATGAACCAGTGAGAGCTGGTCAAACTTTTAGCTTTTTGCCATTCTCAGTGCAGGTGGTACATAAAGCCCTGAAATCCTTAGATCAGAGAAAGCCTGCAGGTCCTGATCTTTTGGATCCCTGCTTTTTAAATCTTGCAGCTGATTTCATAGCTGAACCACTTACACCTCTGTTCAATCTAACCCTGGAATGTAATGAAAATCTGGAAATCAACATTTGTCCTACCACTTTTAAAAGGGGGGGATCCAACTCTTTTAAATAATTATAGTCCAATCTCAAAGCTGTCACCCCTGGTGAAAATACTTGAAACCCTTGTGAGTGAACAGCTAAAATAGTTTTTATTTACTAACTCTATTTTATCAATGTACCAATCGGGTTTCAGGAAGCAGCATAGCACAATTACAGCAGCCATGAAGATTTTAAATGATATCACTGAAGCCCTTGACAAAAAACAGCACTGTCTCACTTTTTATTGATCTCTCTAAGGCTTTTGATACAGTTGATCATGCTATACTAAGGCAGAGATTGTCAAGTGTAGGTCTTTCAGAGCATGCAGTTGCATGGTTTGCCAACTATCTGTCTGATAGAACTCAGTGCACTCAATTTGATGGGCTTATGTCAAATTGTCTGTCTTTATTGGCTCTTGGTCCTCTCTTATTCACTATTTATATAAATGATTTAGACAAAAATGTCAAATGCGCAACTTCATTTTTATGCTGATGATACTGTTATTTACTGTTGTGCCTCGTCTCTTACAAAAGCTTTCCAGAACTTGCAAACCGCTTTTTATACTGTTCAACATACCTTGTGTCAATTGAAGCTTATCCTCAATACTGACAAAACTAAAACTAATGGTGTTTTCTAATGGAAGAAATAGACCTCTGAACCTTTCACCTATTACTACCTTTCAGGGCAAGAAGATTGAGGTTGTAACCTCATATAAATATCTTGGAATTTTAATTGATGACGGCCTCTCTTTTAAATTGCATATTCAACAACTTACAAAAAAATTAAAGCTGAAATTTGAATTTTATTTTAGGAATAAGGCTGGTTTTTCTTTTGAAGCCAGAAGGAGGCTAGTATCAGCTACATTTATGCCTTTACTGACTGTGGGGATATTTTATATATGAATGCTTCCGCTCAGTGTTTGAGAATAATTGACACCCTTTACCATGGCACTTTGAGATTTATTTTAAACTGCAAAACCCTTATGCACCACTGCACTTTTGTATACCAGGGTTGGCTGGCCTTCTCTAGTCACTCGTAGGCTCAGGCACGGGTATACTTTTATTTACAAAGCCATTTTGGGGTTACTTCCTTTTTATTTGGGCATTTTTATTGTTCAGAAATGTGGTGGGTACTCTCTTCGTTCGCTGGACTTTATCCTGCTAACTGTTCCAAACGTCCGAACTGAATTTGGTAAAAGGGCTTTTATGTACTCTGCGCCATCGTCTTGGAACGCCTTACAAAATACTTTTTAAACTGGAAGAACTTGTCCAGATTGGTATTTTTAAATCACTGATGAATGATTTTGAGACTGATTGCCTGACCTGTCAATGTTTTTGATTTGCTGTTTTTGATTTTGTTATACTCTTGTGAATTCTATGATGTTTTTTTTTCTTGTAGTTTTTCATGTTTGTCTGTAATTTTTGTAATGACTTGGTGCTGCCTATCTTGGCCAGGATGCTCTTGAAAAACAGATTTTAAATCTCAATGGTTAAATAAAGGTAAAAGGTTAAAAAAAAGTAGTGCTGCAGATAGCAGCAGGTAATACAGACCCTCACTGCCTCTTTCAACCCAACACTAGCTACCAGATAGGAGTCTGTGGGTTATTATGTGGTCTATTCCCTCCCATAATTAGGCCACCGTGGTAGATGAGAGTGTGCCTTGACCTCAGTGTCATCTCTAATAATAAACCTCCCGGGAATGGCTAAGGAGGGCTTATCTGAACTGAGCATGTCTCATGTAGATTAGATAGAGCTAGGACAGGGGAAGCAATGGCATAGTGTAGCCATCTCCCCTAGTGCATATTTCATTCAGTGACAATTTGTGCATCGAATAACACCTTTCATTTGGCACATTAAGAAAAGTATATTTACATGCACAGCTGTATATTTAGACTGCTGTCATGGCATTTCTAAAAAGGCTGTGGTTATTCGACGGTTCCAGGAACGGTGTGGGTATTTATAAAATGTTGTTTGAATGTAAGTTGAATTGCTATGCTTTATCTTGGCCCAGGTCGCAGTTGCAACTGAGAACTTGTTCTCAACTAGCCTACCTGTTTAAATAAAGTTGAAATAAAAATAACGGGGCTCTATGTGTTCACACGAGTACATTGTATAATGTGATTATTGATATGTCTATTCCTGAGATTGTGTGTGTATACAGATGATTGTGTATGGTGCTTAATTTCTCCAACAGGCTCTGGCCCTTATTGAGCTGTACAATGCTCCAGAGGGCCGCTACAAACAGGATGTCTACTTGCTGCCCAAGAAGATGGGTGAGTCCTTATTATATCTTCATTTGTTTGGAGCGTTACATGAGAATACAGAGAAATAGTGGCTGTAGTGGTAGTTATAATTATTATGTTATGGTCTAGCTAGCTACTCAATTCCACGCTTCAAGATTTCTTCGATCACGTGGACTGGGATATGTTCCGGATAGCGTCAAACAACAACATTGATGTATACGCTGATTCGCTGAGCGAGTTTATTATCAAGTGCATCAGTGGTGATTTACAGACCTTCCCCAACCAGAAACTGTGGATTGATGGCAGCATTCACGCAAAACTGAAAGCTTTTAATCAGGGCAAGGCAACCGGAAACATGACCGAATACAAACAGTGTAGCTCTTCCCTCCGCAAGGCAAACAAGCTAAGCATCAGTATAGAGATAAAGTAGAGTCATAGCGACTCAGACACGAGAGGTATGTGGCAGGATCTACAGTCAATCACGGACTACAAAAAGAAAACCGCCCGTGCCACCGACACATAGTACCCTCAACTCGTCATTAAGCTCGAGACCCTGGGTCTCGACCCCGCCCTGTGCAACTGGGTCCTGGACTTTGACTGGCCGCCCCCAGGTGGTGAGGGTAGGAAACATCTCCACCCCGCTGATCCTCAACACTGGGGCCCCATAAAGGTGCGTTCTCAGCCCTCCCGTACTCCCTGTTCACCCATGACTTCGTGGCCATGCACGCCTAACTCAATCATCAAGTTTGCAGGCGACACTACAGTGGTAGACTTGATTACCAACAACCACGAGACGGCCTACAGGGAGGAGGTGAGGGCCCTCGAAGTGTGGTGTCAGGAAAACAACCTCACACTCAATGTCAACAAAACAAAGGAGATGATCGTGGACTTCAGGAAACAGCAGAGGGAGCAGCCCCCTATCCACATTGACGAGACAGTAGTGGAGAAGGTGGAAAGTTTTAAGTTCCTTGGCGTACACATCACGGACAATCTGAAATGGTCCACCCACACAGACAGCGTGGTGTAGAAGGCACAGCAGTACCTCTTCAACCTCAGGAGGCTGAAGAAATTTGTCTTGTCACCAAAAACACTCGCAAACTTTCACAGATACACAATCGAAGGCATCCTGTCGGGCTGTGTTACAGCAACTGCTCCGCCCACAACCGCAAGGCTCTCCAGAGGGTAGTGAGGTCTGCACAACGCATCATCGGGGGCAAGCTACCTGCCCTCCAAGACATCTACACCACCCGGTGTCACAGGAAGCCAAAAAGATCATCAAGGACAACAACCACCTGAGCCACTGCCTGTTCACCCCACTATCATCCAGAAGGCGAGGTCAGAACAGATGCATCAAGGCAGGAACCGAGAGACTGAAAAGCAGCTTCTATCTCAAGGCCATCAGACTGTTAAACAGCCATCACTAACATTGAGTGGCTGCTGCCAACATACTGACTCAAATCTCTAGCCACTTTAATAATAAAAAAATGGATGTAATCACTAGCCACTTTATATAATGTTTACATACCCTACATTACTCTTCGTATATGTATATACTGTACTCTATACCATCTACTGCATCTTGCCTATGCTGTTAGGCCATCGCTTGTCCATATATTTTTATTTACATATTCTTATTCATTCCTTTACACTTGTGTGTGTATAAGGTAGTTGTTGTGAAATTGTTTGATTACTTGTTAGATATTACTGCATGGTCGGAACTAGAAGCACAAGCATTTCACTACACTCGCATTAACATCTGCTAACCATGTGTATGTGACCAATAAAATTTGATTTGACAGCATGCAGCAATTCCTGCTCTAGCTGTTTAATCACTCCCTCTGCGAGTGTGGACATAATGATACTGTTTCACAAGTGCTTGTTTTGGACAAGCTGTTCAAACCACGTCCACTGGTTTCTGAGGCCCTACTTATGCCCTCTGATGACATGAGTGAGGCATTCCGTTACGTTGACACAAATCGTTACATTGAATAAAATAAAACATTGTTTATCATTTTTATAATTGTATGTGTGTTGTGATTGTCTCAGATGAGTATGTTGCCAGCCTGCACCTGCCCACCTTTGATGCCCACCTGACTGAGCTTTCAGATGAGCAGGCCAAGTACCTGGGTCTCAACAAGAATGGCCCATTCAAACCCAACTACTACAGGTACAATCATCCATCTAAGATCCCTTTAAATGACACCCAAATATCAGATTTATGTACGATTTATCTGCAATGGATCCCCACATCCACAACATACATGTTCTCATTGGTACAATCGAGTTAAGGTAAAGTAAAGGTTTGTATGCTGTACAGTACAAACATTTGACTGCTAGGTTTATGTTCATTTTTGTGTTTCACAGGTATTAGCTTGCATGACTGGACCACAACTCTGCACTCCTTGACTTGGACAAGGCCTGGATGACCAGAAGATAATGAAATCTATATTTTATTTTTTAAAGACAGTTTTTGTTTTCAAATCAAGCTCTATTCCGTCATCATCTTCAGTAAATGTTACCCTGTTTCACTTGCTGTTTTGTGTGTTTAGTTTCACCATCAGTTCTGTAAATACACACCTCCTCTAAGAAACCAGCACGCAGGATCCCACTGGCCATGAATGACTAATTAATTGAAAGTACAGCACTTAAACTCTGCTCTCTGCTAGAGAAGTATTTTTTTCTACAGAAGTCTGATTTCATACCCACTCTCCACTAGAATATACATTGTTTTGGTGGTTTATCAGTAGTTTGTTTTATGTTTATATTATTGTGCCAAATGATTGTGTAGGGAAGGGGATCGTTGTGATTGAGATTTTATTTGTTTTCTGCATTGACGTCACTACACGCTTCTCAAATCATTACATTCCAGCCAGGGGAACAGGGAGAAATGGCCTCTACACTAGAAAGTCCCAATTGCATTTAAAGGTCCAATGCAGCTGTTTGTATCTTAATATCTAATCATTTCTGGGTCACAATTAAGTACCTTACTGCGATTGTTTCTTTTTTTTTTACTATTTTAATTGAAAACAAACAGCTTCTTAGCAAAGAGCAATTTCTCAAGCAAGAATTTTGCTAGGACTGTCAAGGAGTGGTCTGAGTGGGTTGGGGAAAACCGAAAACTAGCTGTTATTGTCAGAAAGGTTTGGAACTCTCTTATTGGTCTATTGACTAATTTACCGTCTGGTGATGTCATCAGGCAGGCCAAACTCCATCCCACCAAAACAGGCTGAAACTTCAGGCAGTCTTTTCAAACAGCTCTTACTCTAAAAGGGCATTATTGTAATTTTAACAATTCCACAGCCTTATTCTAGAAATATATATAAAACAAAGGAAATGAAGTGTTTGACTGCACTGGGCCTTAAACACATTGTCACATTTCCTACTGGAAACATGATACCCACATAGATGTTTATTACCAGCTGTTAATTTTACTGCTCTATCCTCTCTCCCTTTGGAACAGAGCTGAAATGTGATTGAATTGAAAAGATGATTACTTTTACTGACTGAACCTCCTAAGCCGTACATGTATGCATGCATGTACAGTACAGAAATGTAGTTATCTTCACCAACATGCAGATACAGAAAGGTATGTGTAACCAGAAGAGCGATTATCCAATGTGGCACTGGTTTTGATTGATTCTCACATGGTTATAGGGTAATAACACTGAAATGTTGTGCATTAGAGGAGTCTTATCAGACTCAAATGACGATAGAGGAGTTGACATTCCTCCATCTCTGGTCCTAATTATGTGGAAATGCGTTTATTGAAATGTTTTTTGAAATATTGTAATTGGCTGATAGTTTATTGTTACTGGTATCATTTTTTGTGTCGTGAGTCCGGTTTTCTCTTAATGTTCCTAATCACCATGTTGTCCTTCTCTGTTCTCTACATCCATACCTGCGTGTTTTCATGTCACCATCACATGGTCACTATTGTCAGTTTTTAGCAGAAAGAATAACCTTACACAGTCAACCAACTCTCCATAAGGGAGAGTTGTTTTTCAGTGGAGTAATGATCATCATCAGACTGCAAACTGCTTGTTTTATGGTGTTTTTTTTAATTTCACCTGCCGATAATATTACAGAGGGTAAATAATATGTATGTATTACCTGTGCATTTAACAGACCACTGTCACCCTGGTCTGTTAACATGGGACACTGAGTCCATTGAATACAGACCACATCTGTGCATACAATTTTAGTTTTTGCTGAGGTTTTCAGGCTTTTCTGTCCTTCCATTTTAGCTGTGTGAAACAGATACTGTTTTATTTGTGTATATGTTCGCTGATGCAACTGTGAGATAAAGCACTTTCATCTTTGCACTACTTAAAGCTGTTGGGCATTACAAGCAAGGACTTATGCGTGAGAAGAACATTGTTGGCGGGACATTGGCGTCGTAACGTTGGTTACTGGTCAAGTGACAGTGCCTTGTGACTCATCTGCTACTGTACATATTCATCACTTGTAGGATTATGTCCGTCTGCTCTCTTCCTCTTTGGAAGCTGTCCAACAGTGTTCTGATTCTGCAATATAATCGCTGTGCACAAATCTAGTGGTCTCTTATAAAGATTTGTACTTATTGGGGGGTTACCAAAACTGCTTGATGTGTCAATATTTTAAAGTTACTTCCATTGTGAGTTAACAAAGTAGTTTGAATTCACTTGTTTTGTACATACCATTGTTTTTGAAAGTACAGTACATTTTTCCATTTCTTCCCTTGGGTATGGTCTGTATAGCACTACCAAAAGCATGCCATAAAGTAAAAATGACTCGATCGCCCAGAATTCCTTTACATTGATTACAATGCCTCTATCAAGTTCAGTTTTAGTTAAATCAATCTTCCATATTTTTTATTCATTCATACTGTCATAACGATAAGGACTAGCCGGATGTCCTAATAACTGACAAATATAGTCAGTTTATGAAACATTGTCTAACAGAAGAGAGTTCTTATCTCACCAGCTCTCAAGTCCAGGGTCATTTGGCTGTTGTATGCAACAGTGCTCTGCAATTTCACTTCAACCAACGTAAATAGTGAAGAACTCTAGTGACATATAATTATTATGCTTATGTGATTGATTTGTAACCATTTTTAATAATTTCATCTCGAAAATACCATATACCAAGTGACAAGTTTCACTTGTTGACAACAGTATTCAAAACCAAGTGATGCGTGAGGAGCTGAAATGTTGACCCTTTTATTATTTGAAGCAAGGATCACTGAGACTTACATGATGTGAGAATCGCTTATGTATCTCTGGTTTTGATAAAACAAACTTTTTCGCTGATTATTTGAGCTTTGCAAATGAAATCATAATGATAGATTATACAGTACTATGTATTATTTTTATGTGTATTATTTGGTGTAGTCTGGCTGAGTCTCAATTCAAATTGATTTACTTGAATGCTCTCCGATGCTGTTATTTCTGTTTCTGCTTTCTGTTGGTTGATGTATACCTGTCCCTTTAATAAACTTTTCTGTGTTTGAATTAAACTGCTCGTGCAAAAATGTTGTCCTATTTCTGTAACTGACTGTATGGGGGTTTTCTACTTGGCATAATATTTTCTAACAGTTAGAAAATTTGAAAAACACAGTAAATGGAATGAATAAACAATTTTATTAATGTAAACAATGCTTTAAATGACAAAATATAGATTAAAGTATAACAAATATTTGATTTGGCTGCTTCAAATAATGTAAGACTGGGCCAACAATGACTGTGTTTTTCAGTCCTAGCTCCTGATACGTCTACAGCAGCCATAGGTTAACTCGCTTCACTGCCCTCCAAAAACGGCAGAGGAAATCTCCCTCCTTGGGTGATTTATGATCACTTGCTTTTTGGAGCTTTGACTAACTCATCTTAGATAACAACCCAAAGCTGCTGTGCCAAGCAGAAGTGCTTCCACACATCTTCACCCAGCACTGGCATGGCAGGGTCAATTGGAAAGATGTACACACGTGTGTCAATAATGTGTAGAAAGAGGTCATCATAATGTTTTATTTAACCTTTAACTAGGCAAGTCAGTTAAGAACAAATTCTTATTTACAATGACGGCCAAACTCTAACCCGGAAGATGCTGGACCAATTGTGTGCCACCCTATGGGACTCCCAATCACAGCCAGTTGTGATAGCCTGAAATTGAACCAGGGTCTGTAGTGATGCCTCTAGCACTGACATGCAGTGCCTTAGACCGCTGCTCCACATTATGGTCCAGTAGTTATGTTCCAGTTTTGTGCTCATCTTCTCTGCAGTGCTCTCCACAGTCACCAGGTCTCACAGGGTATCTTCCAGAGTAACCACTGGGATGGCGCTTCATCATGGCTCTCACAATCAGACAGGTGATATCTCTTTCAACTTCTGGTTTCAAGTATAAGTTGACCTCTTTTCCACTGGCCACTGACATTCCAAGGATGTCAGACAGGTGCTTCTCCAGATCATCCAGTAAGGGCCAGTCCCTCAGGACGAGTGTGGAATCCTCTGGTGCACCACATTAGATTAGGTTCAGAAGTTTGGTCACAATGGTGTATATGGTTGGAAAACCAATCCCAAGAAGTTCTCCATGGACAAGAGGGGACTCCGATAAAGCAGAAGTTTATACCGGAGGAGGGTCCAGTCTTGCAGTCAAATGTGATCGGCTGACGGACACTTCGAGTGACCGCTGTCATGACAGTCCCAGAAGCCTCACCATATCCAGCAGCCAGGGCAGCCACACTCAGCAGGTCATCAAGTATGGAGTGCACATTCCTGACCCCACAGGCCTGAAGAATACGACCTGCATCTGCTTTGTATCATTTAAAACATCTGTGAAGTGCAGAGTACCCAGCCTGGGTTGGGTTTCCCAAAAGCATCTTAGCACTAAGATCATCTTATATCCATTTAATTGGAATTAAGATGACCTTAATGCTATGATGCTTTTGGGAAACACAGCCCTGGTCTCATAGACTATGCATAACATAGTAAACATACATCTGGGACACTTAAATTAGTATGATATGTTAAGTTTGGTATGGTTACATAGAATCCGGGACACTTAAATTAGTGGGCCATAACTAAAGTTGGGTGATTGGTTGGGGTGGGCGTATAACGCAAACACCTAGCAACCCAAAGGTTGCATTTTAGCTAATTAGTAACTTTGCTACTACTTACTACTTTTTAGCTACTTTTCATGTTAACTAACTCTAACCTTAACCCTTCTACCTAACTCATAACCCTAACCCCTAGCCTAGCTTATGTTAGCCACCTAGCTAACATTAGCATTAGCCACCTAACTAATGTTAGCCACAATATCATATCATTTTTCAAATTCGTAACATATTGTATGATTTGCAGTTGGAAATTGGAATTTGTAACATACAAAATGGATGATGGACATCCACAAAATAAATACATAGCATACGAAACTTAACATATACTAATTTGGGTATACCGGATTTACATTTACTATGTTTTGTCTACCCCTGAGTCCAGGTTGGAGTACCATCAAGGTCCTGCAGAACAGATATCGCCACCCACATCATCAGGTCGACAAGTGCCATCAATGCTGGTGATCCCTCTCCCTCAGGGGAGTCTGCAGGGTTGGCTCCAACGCTGAGAATCACTGGTGACAATTTCCACCACCTTCCAAGATGCACTCTGTAGATGGGAGGCTGGGAAGTAGGTCAAGTCACTGTTGTTGTCCTCAGTGGACTTGGAGTAAGCTTCTGGATGAAAAACCAATTGGTTTGCTTTGAGTCACAGTCTGCTCTCTGCTTGTAGTATTTATGCTACAGCAAGACAGAAAATAAAGGCCACAAGTTCAGAGACCATGATACTACAGGAAATAATGGAACTGATAGCCAATAAACATCTGTATCAAGTGAAGTGACATACTCACAGGTTAAGAGAGGAAAGGGAGAAACACTGACCCTTCAAGGCTATTAGACTGGGAGTTCCTCAGTGAGTAGGCCCGAAGAGAGAGATCCAGATAGGATGAGTTTTAGATTTCTTGTGCTTATTGCTATGATTATCAACTGTACTGCACTGATTGGGTGTAAGAGATTTTAGTGCAGAAGATCTACAGGGAGTTTTGAGAGGAGTGGTTCCATCCTTCCAGGCCTGGAGTAGGATATTTTTTTGGGGGGGGGTGTACTGAATATGTGTAGCACAGGCAGCCGATGGTACCTTAATTGGGGAGGATGGGCTCTTAGTAATGGCTGGAACGGAATTACTGAAATAGTATTGAACACAAACACATGGAAACCATGTGTTTGATACCATTCCATTTACTCCATGCCAGACATTATTATGAGCCATCCTCCACTCAGCAGCCTGCTGTGATGTGTAGGGGTTTCTTTTCTTCTCCTTTTCCATTTTGTTTTGTGACAAAAATGTTCAATTCACACTCCGAACTGTAAAAGGCAGCAATACGTAAGTAAGTCTGCGTCGGGGAAGAGATTGCTGAGGGTGTGAATGAGAGTGCGAGACATGAACCAGAGGCGGAAGAATGGGAAGAAAGGCTCCAGGCTCAAACCTGTCTTCTGAATAAATACCTAATGGTGTTAAAGAGTACAAAACAACTACTGAGTGTGAGTTCCTGTCTCCAGTTACAGGTGACCATGGAGGGAGTGACATCCCACTGGGCACACACTGTTTGAATCAACGTTGTTTCCACATAATTTGAATGAAATTACATTGAACCAATGTGGAATAGACTCTGAATTGACATCTATGCCCAGTGGGTTGGAGTTTTTAAGTTTTGAAGTGAGCTTGACCAGGGTGAAGTAGAGACTTCCAATATTTTCCCTGAGGAGCCTGAGATGATTTTGGACTGGTAGGAGTGACATTTTTTTTAAAAATGTGGATTCCTGCTTTTTGGCCGACCCATACATTGTTTCAAACTGGGTAAAGGACAAACTGGGAACGGTTACATCTGTGAAAGTTTTTGTATAAATGTTTTTTGCATCCTCCGCCCAGAGGCAGCTGGTGTTCCGCGTCATGCATCTCAGGGCTCAACCTGTGTCGTTCTTTGTTTCCCTGGAGCAGGGCACCGCTCAAAGGAGTGATCAGTGGGGTGGCATTGAGTGTAAAGGTGGTTAAGATGAGAAATAATATTCCTGGTGTTTGTGATGCCTGCCGTTTAGTGAGACACAGACCCGGTGAAAATAGTGAGACAGAGAATACGCTGTCTGTCTTTTTAAGCTTTGATATGGACTTTCTATCTTATAAGGTCAGGCTAGGGTATATTAGCTATTCGGTGATGGTGTTTGTTCCGAACCCACTATGATGCTCTAAGTGCCAAGGATTTGGACATGTGGCAGCAGTATGTAGAAGGGAGATTCCACAATGTGGAAAGTGTGCAGGAGGGCATAGTCAGAGGGAGTGTGAAGTATAGGTCTTCTCGGGTCAAAACAATTGGACCCGGACCCGAGGACAATCAGACCAGAACTCAATATAAAAATTAAAAAAAGGGACCCAGACTCGAACGGACCAGAGAACATTCAGACCCAAACCCTAATGGACCCGACGACAACCAGACCAAGGCCAAAAGTGTACCCTAACGGGTCTAGACAAGAACCGAGTGACAAAAAAACTATGTCTATCATCCTAGTTGCTCTTCTGGTTAACGAATGTCTTTATTTGTTGGTTAGGTCTTCTATAAGTCAATAAATTCAGCTTATTCACATAAAATAAATATGCTATAGACTATGCAGAGCTGTGGTCGGGTCCATTTGTGTCCACTCAGGACTATCAGCTAGTTTACATAGACCCGAGACCTGATGACAATCAAACAGGACCCGACCCGGACCCAAGGAAAAGGTTAGAGTTTTCGGGTCTCGGCATTCGGGTTTGGGTTGACCTTTAGTGTGAAGTTGGGGTTGAGAAATCACTGTGTGTAAACTGTGGGGGTGCCCATACAACTGAGGATCCGAAGTGCCCTGTATGAGAGAGACACATTGAGATTGCCAGAGTTTGAGTGGGGAAGAATATTTCATATGCTGAGGCAGTAAGGAGAGTAGAGGATAGCCCAAGGATGAGGTATTCGACTAGGACCCCCCCAGTGAGTAGGCCTGAAGAGAAAGATCCAGAGAAGATGGGGTTTTATTAAGGTTGGATTTCTTGTGTTTATAGCCATGGTGATCAACTGCACTGCACTGATGGAGCGGAAATTGATGTGGTAGTTGCAGCAGCATAAAAATATTGGTGTGTGAGAGATTTTAGTGCACAAGATCTACATGGAGTTTTGAAAGAAGGGGTTCCAACCTGCAAAAGGCAGCAGTACTCAAGACAGTGTCTAGTCGGCCTGAAATTCACACGAAGAAGAAGAAAGTCTGCGTCTCGTCATCCGGAAAGCCACACAAAAAAGGAAAACTTTGTTGGTCAATCAAACATGGACGTTGGTGGTAATGGTGGTGGATTGATCGTTAACAATAAACAGAGGGCTATGTTACCCAACAAAAGTAGGGGTGAATTTGTCCGTAATCAAAGAAAAGACTCGGAGGTAAGGACAAAAAAATACTGGTTTACTGTATTACGTTCTGCATCATAAATGCATGTTTTGTGCTAGCAACAAGCCGGACAGTAGCTAGCAACTAGCGCGTTAGCCGATACATGCTAACTAGATATTTATTTATCCCGTGGTCCGTTTTCACCCATTACAATTGTTCTGATGACAAACAGTAAGCTAGTCAAGAATTGTGGCTCGCTTTCAGAATTGTTAACCCTGAACACGGAACTGCCACTTGTCCAACGCTACCTGTTAGCTAGCTAGATAACGTTTGCTACTTGCTATAGCTATCCAGCTTCTGTTTAAATATAGCTCAAGCCTTCTGCTATTCAGAACTCGTTACTATAGTAGATATATTACACTATTATATATTACACTATTAGGGCACTTCGGATTCCCCCCCCCCCTTTTTGATCCTACAGCCTACTATGGGTTCACTGTATTGAATACTGTCAAATCCAAATGCAATGGACTTGCTCCATCTGGCTGCAAACTTAAAACAATATTTCCCTAAATAAAAAGACTACGGACATTGGAATGTGCCCACATTTTCGTCTCTTTGTGGTCCGAAATAGCAATACAGTAGTGTATTTTTGTCTGTGTTCCGACATAGGGCTTCTCTGAGTCTCCAGACCTCGAGTTTGAGTATGCAGATACAGACAAGTGGTCTGCTGAACTGTCAGGTGAGGTATTTCTGGACAACATCCTTTATTATTTTTTAAATAGTGACCTCTATGACATATTCTCTTGTGAATTTGGTACCAACTTTGCCTACTTATCTTCTCCAGAGCTATACAGTTACACTGAAGGACCAGAATTTCTTCTCAACAGAAAATGCTTTGAGGAGGAATTCCGAATTCACGGTACATACCTTATCGACTTGAATGCGTTGTCTTCCTCCAGTGTGCTTATATAATACCTCTGACTGAGTGTGTTTTGTTCCTGCCCTATCTAAGTGTCTGATGATAAATGGACTGAGCTGGACGTGTCTCAACACAGAGCTCACGCCATGCGTCTACTGGACGGCCTGGAGGTGATCACCAGGGAGAAGAGGCTGAAGGTGGCCAGGGCCATCCTTTACATGGCTCAGGGTAGGTCATCAGCTCTCAAGGCTTTAGCAGCATAAGTTGACTAAGGAAGCCTGTGAAGAGGTAGCTGTTGCCATATGTTTTTATAGTGAGGCAGCCAGCAAACAATGTTTCAGCACTTAAGTCATGTTTCCTATCTGTGGCTCTACAGGGACATTTGCGGAGTGCAGCTCTGAGGCAGAAGTGCAGCACTGGATGAGGTACAACATCTTCCTGCTGCTGGATGTTGGCACCTTCACTGCTCTGGTGGAGCTGCTCAACATGGAGGTTGAGTAAGTTGGAACTACAAATCAGTGAGATGTCATTGTTTTTGGGATGAAATTCTTTGCTATACAAAATGTTGTCAAAATCAGGTAGCTGATTCTTCTTTCTCTCCTCTTCTCCCCTCTCACTCCTCTGCTTCTTCGCTCTCAGTAACAGTGCTGCCTGTAGCAGTGCAGTCAGAAAGCCAGCAATCTCCTTGGCTGACAGCACAGACCTCAGGTAAGATTACACATGGACTTTCCTGCAGCTCTATATAGTTATACACAAGTGTATTGGAGTCCTCTGATGCTAGTGTTCCTCAGGGTGCTGCTCAACATCATGTATCTGATGGTGGAGACCATCCAGCAGGAGGACCCAGCTGACTCACCTGAGTGGAGGGCCACCAGGGAGACCTTTAAAACAGAGCTGGGTAAGAGTGTGTTTTTATTAGATAGAAGGGTTTTGTAGAGGAGTAATTTTGGACTATAGTCTTTGCTCTTTCCCCCCTCTCTCTCCCAGGCTCTCCTCTGTACAACAACGAGCCCATCTCTGTCATGCTTTTTGGCATGGTGACCAAGTTCTGCAGTGGCCACGCACCCCACTTCCCCATGAAGAAGGTTCTTCTGCTGCTGTGGAAGAGCATACTGGTGAGAGAGGGATTTTATCTTATTTAGCTGATTTTGGCTATTGTGTTAGCCAGGTACTTTTGGCTGGTATATATATTAGCCTCTTACAACATATCTTCTCATCTTCTCCAGTTCACCCTCGGGGGGTTTGAACAGCTCCAGAACATTAAGGTGCGTAAGCGAGAGCAGCTGCGCTTGCCCCCCCTCCCAGAGGACAGCATCCGGGTCATCAGGAGCATGAGGGCAGCATCGCCTCCAGCTTCTGCTTCTGACCTCATCGAACAGCAACAGAAACGGGCACGTCGTGAACACAAGGTAACCTCTACCGTGCCTGAATGAAATCTCAATGCAAGGCAACAAAGTGAAGGCAGCCCCCTGTTTGACACCTGCTCAATGTAACATTGTCAGGCTCATTTGAAAAGTACCCTTTCCTCTCCATTAGTCCCTGACAAAACAGGACAACCTGGATGCCTTCAATGAGAAGGACCCCTACAAGTCAGATGACCCTCGTGAAGATGAGGATGACAACGATGACAATGACAACTCCATGGAGGTGGAGCCTTTTCCCATGGAGCGGGATGAGGTCATGCCCCCGCCCATCCCACACCCCCCCTCAGAGAGGGTGAACTTCCCCAAGGGTCTGCCCTGGGCACCCAAAGTCAGGTACGGTGCGGGGCTGAGGGAGACCTCGAGAAGACCATTTGCTACAGATTAATGCTGTGTCTTTAGATGTACTTTGTGGTTTTATGTGTCTTGTATAATGTGCCTAATAGTGTATGACAATTTTTTTGTTTTGTTTGCTTTTACAGGGAAAAGGACATAGAACATTTCCTGGAATCAAGTAGAAGCAAATTTATTGGCTATACGCTTGGAAAGTAAGTTCAATTGGTGTTTTTTTTTTTCTTCATTTAAAGATGCACTATGCAGAAATCGCTCCGCCATTTCCAGATTGCTAAAATTCTAATTGTTAACCTAATTTTTTTGTGACAAAACAAGCAAGTACAGTGTAGAATATTATTGTTCCCTCTAAAGCGCTGTGAAATATCTTTTCCAAAACCAAAAATATATTATTTTCAGCTGTTTGAAGCTGGTGTACAAAACCCAAAGTAAAAGATGCAAAACAAAACTTGAGAACGGGAAGTATAGAAATAGCTCACATAGAACAGATCTACAGCTTCTTAGACTTGCTTTCAATGCGAATAACAGATCTATAACACACTTTTCTATGTGAATTTGGTTGGGTCGCCCAAGAGGATACTACGGGATTTTGGCAACGAGGCCCTTTATCTACTTACCCACGGTTAGATGAACTTGTGCATACCATTTTTATGTTTCTGTGTTGGAAGGAAGTTGCTAACTGGCGCTAGCGCAAACCATAGTCTTCCAGTCATTGCACTAATGATAGTTAGCATTGGCTTGTGAAACTACCTCTTAACTTCCTACATACTGGACGCAGATAAATAAAAATGATATCCACAAGCTCATTGCCCAAATCTTGAAGTATCCCTTTAACAGAGATTTACTTTTCGTCTTGAAAAGTAGTTTCCTGTCGAGGATCATTGACCTAGATTTCGTGGTTATTTGTATTGCAGTGACACAGATACAGTTGTCGGCCTACCCAGACCCATCCATGAAAGCATCAGAACATTGAAGCAGGTATTATGCAGTTCTCAATATGTCTCAAGCATTGTTAAACATGGATTGATGTTCTAGTTCTTGCTTAATAATCCTGCATTGTGCCTGAAAGAGAGCGGCTCAAGTTGGGCTGGTCTGTGACTCACTGACACGTTATTATTCAGAAGAATGGTGCAACCTCAGAGTGTCACACAATTGAGAACTTAATTTCCAGAGGATATGAGTTGGATGTGGTTCTGTACAAAGAGATGATATGAATGAATATATACAGATAGCAATACAATGAATGGGTAATTGGATACAGTAGCACAAGCAATATAATTGTTATCCCGCTAAAGTCTGCATTTGGTTGGGGGGGGTTCTACTAAGCTAATGTGAAATTGTTTTAATATGTCTTACCAAGGATCATTTTGCTATTTGATATTTGATTTGATATAACGTTGAGTTTTGCCTCACTCCGTTTAGCCCATAAAAACACGTTGAATAACATTCATACATGGAAAAACAGTCAAAAAAGGAAGTATATTGTAAAGTGGGACCCATATTTAGCCCCTTTTTCTTGCTCAACACTACTTCCATACTTCCATTAATTAAAAAAATAAATAATAATAACAGTTCTGGGTTACGTTTTGATGAGTCTTGTGAAGCTTTTGGGCGTCGTAGAACAAATCAACATGTTGGTGAGAATCTAGGCTTGAGATGATGGCGTCATTAGTTTGTAGCTCAAAACGTTTGGATTCTACAGACAGAAGTTGGCACATTGGTGGGACCAACTTCAGATGAGTCCCGTGACACTTGTGGGAAGTTGAAAGAACCATCGATTTTGGGAGAGTCAGCTTTCCATAGTGGGGTCATATAGTGCCTTCAGAAGGTATGTTGTTACAACCTTGATTTAAAATATATTAAATAGATGTTTTATCACTGGCCTACACACAATACCCTATCATTTCAAAATGGCATTATGTTTTTTCTAAATTGTCTTGGGGGGAAAAAATCTCTTGAATCAATAAGTATTCAACCTCTGTTGGCAAGCCTAAATAAGTTCAGGAGTAAATATTTGCTTAACTCACAAGTTGCATGGACTCACTCTGTGTACAATAATGGTATTTAACATGATTGTTGATTGACTACCTCATCTCTGTACCCCACACACACAATTATCTGTAAGGTCCCTCAGTCGAGCAGTGCATTTCAAACACAGATTCAACCACAAAGATCAGGGAGGTTTTCCAGTGCCTAGCAAAGAAGGGCACCTATTGGTAGATGGGTAAAAAAGCAGACATTGAATATCCCTTTGATCATGGTGAAGTTATTAGTTACACTTTGTATCAATACACCCAGTCACTGGGTGTATTGATACAGGTGTCTTTCCTAACTCGGTTACCGGAGGAAGGAAACTGCTCTGGGATTTCACCATGAGGCCAATAGTAACTTTAAAACAGTTTAATGTCTGTGAAAGGAGAACCGTGGCTGGATCAACATTTGAGTTACTCCACAATACTAACCTAAATGACAGAGTGAAAAGGAAGCCTGTAGAGAATAGACATATTCCAAAACATGCATCCTATTTGCAATAAGGCACTAAAGTAATACTAAAAAAATGTGGCAAAGCAATTCACTTTTGGTCCTGAATACAAAGTGTTATGTTTGGGGCAAATCCAATACACTACTGAGTCCCACTCTCCATATTTTCAGGCATAGAAGTGGCTGCATCATGTAATGGGCATGCTTGTAATTGTTAAGGACAGGGGAGTTTTTCAGATAAAAAAAAATAAATGGAGCTAAGCACAGGCAAAGTCCTTGAGGAAAACCTGGTTCTCTGCTTTCCACCAGACACTGGGAGATTAATTCACCTTTCAGCAGGACAGTAACCTTAAACACAAGGCCGAGTCTTCACTGGAATTGCTTGCTAAGAAGATGGTGAATGTTCATGAGTGGCAGAGTTACAGTTTTGACCTAAATCTACTTTAAAATCTATGGCAAGACCTGAAAAATGTTTTTCTAGCAATGGTCAACAACAATTTGACAGAGCTTGGAGAATTTAGAAAATAATTATGGGCAAATGTTGCACAATCCAGGTGTGGATAGCTCTTAGAGACTTACCTAGAAAGACTCACAGCTGTAATCGCTGCCAAAAGTGATTCTAACATATTGACTCGGGTGTGAATACCAATGGCTGTGCACCTGCCCAGTCATGTGAAATGGAAATAAGATGCTAATATATTTCATTTTCAATAAATTTGCAAAAATGTCTAAACATTTTTTCACATTGTCATTATCGGGTATAGATTGGTGAGAGAAAAATATATATTTAACCCATTTTGAATTCAGGCTGTAATGCAACAAAATGTGGTAAAGTCTACACTTGTTGTATTCGGCACATGTGGCAAATAAAGTTTGAGGGGCATGAATCATTTCTGAAGGCACTGTCTTACACTGAACAAAAGTATAAACGCAACATGCAACAATTTCAAAGATTTGACTGAGTTACAGTTCATATAAGGAAATCAGTCAATTGAAATAAATTCATTAGGCCCTAATCTATGGATTTCAGTTAACTGGGCAGGTGAGCAGCCATTGGTGGGACTGGGGGGGGGCATAGGCCCACCCACTTGAGAGCCAGGCCCACCCACTGGAGAGCCTGGCCCAGCCAAACAAAATATGTTTTTCCCCACAAAAGGGCTTTATTACAGACCAAAATACTCCTCAGTATAATCAGCTGTCTGGATGGTTGGTCTCAGATGATCGCGCAGGTGAAGAAGACATGTGAAGGTCCTGGGCTGGCGAGGTTACACGTGGTTTGAGGCGGCTCATGGTACAGAATTAAACATTAAATTCTCTGGCAACAGCTCTGGTGGACATTGCTGCAGCCAGCATGCCAATTGCCCACTCTCTCAACTTGATGTAACCTTTATTTAACTAGGCAAGTCATTTCTTTTTGATACATCTGTGGCGTTGTGTGACACAACTCCACATTTTAGTGGCTTTTATTGTCCCCAGCACAAGGTGCACCTGTGTAATGATCATGCTGTTTAATCAGCTTCTTGAAATTCATCCACCTGACAGGTGTGACATAATCTTGGCAAATGAGAAATGCTCACTAATAGGGATGTGAACCAAATTTGAGAAGGTTTTTGTGTGTATGGAGCATTTCTGGAATCTTTTATTTCAGCTCAAGAAACATGGGTCCAACACTTTACATGTTGCTTTTGTATTTTTGTTCAGTATAGTTAGTAGCCCAAACCGTTCGGATGCTACAGACGTTTTTGTCCTGGTCTGAGAAACACCACTGTTGCTCTGCCACCTTCCACAGCAGATGCGGAAGGCCTACATTGGCGGATTGAGATGCAGCCCATGCAGAAAACCATATCTATAACTTAAATAGACAGCTTTTTATGGAATAATGTTTTATTTTATTATGGTAATTCGATTTCTGGGTGGACATCGATTCTAGGGGGATAGGGATGTACGAAAAGGACTGTATAACACCTAGCACAACTACTATGAACAACTAACAATACAGATTGGAACCGTAAACAGCGAACACAAGTTACAATAGTTACACCAACTCAACTTTGTCCACTCACTCCATTACACATGTCCACTTGGAGAGAAACTGAGGAGTCTCTGACCTTTGAAGGGCTGTCAGGTGTCTGGCCCTCTAGCAACCTGACCCTAGCACCCTATCAATGGCCTGGTCACTGGGATTTTGAGGGGCAGGTTTATCATCCCCCAGTCTCTCTGGCACTGTTGCGGGATGGGTGGCGTGAGGTGATGAGAGAGGGACCTCACCACTGGTAGTGGGAAGACCGTGACAGTGTTCTCCATTTCCTTGCAGCATAAGTACATCTCTATAGCTGAGATTCAGATTGCCAAGGAGGATGAGTTTCAGAAAACTCCATTGTCAGGGGTGAGTGCCAATGCATATCACTGACCTATCACTGGGATATATGCAGGAATATTACTGTCCAAGAGAAAGGGCAACAAGTGTTTATTTCAAAAAAATGTATTGTGTTTGTTTATAGGGGGAAGAGGATGTGGAGATGTGCTCCACTGAGCTGCTATACCAGGGCATTCTTCCCAGCTTGCCTCAGTACATGGTGAGTGTTCTGCTCCCCTTGTATGCTGATGAACATAGATCTCCAGTCCATTTCTATGACCTCTAAACCCTTGGCAAAATTAACCTGTGACTCTTCTCCCTATCAGATTGCCCTGCTGAAGATCCTGCTGGCGGCAGCCCCCACCTCCAAGGCCAAGACAGACTCCATCAACATCCTGGCAGATGTGCTGCCTGAGGAGATGCCGTGAGTCAACTGTTTGTTTTGAAAGGGAGCTGTATTCAGTTGAGCTCCAATTGAAAGGGTTTGATTTGATACTGTATCTGCAGGACCACGGTGCTCCAGAGCATGAAGCTTGGTGTAGATGTTAACCGCCACAAGGAGATCATTGTTAAGGCCATCTCTGCCATCCTGCTGCTGCTTCTCAAACACTTCAAACTCAATCACATCTACCAGGTACTGGCAACCCACACTCAACCACTGCCACCAAATACAGTCAAACTCTGATTTAGCCTCATCTACCAAGTATTGACAACCACTTAATAGGGAGTGGTCATTTCTCACAAGCACCTCAAACTTGTGAATGGTCTTACCTTGCCTTACCCTTCAGTTTCTTGTGGGATTTTTTTCAACAGTTTGAGTACATGGCGCAGCACCTGGTGTTTGCCAACTGTATTCCTCTCATTCTCAAGTTCTTCAACCAGAACATCATGTCATACATCACAGCCAAGAACAGGTATGTTGGTTGATTTGAGCCATTTCAAGACTCAGATGATCAAGAAGTTCTGTGACCTTTTTTTAGTAATCATCTCTCTCACCACCTTTCTCATTCTATCTCCTGCAGTATTTCTGTGCTGGACTTCCCTTACTGTGTGGTGCATGACCTTCCGGAACTTACTGCAGAGAGTTTGGTAAGTTGCACACTCCATCCCTCACATAATTGAAATACTTATTGTAATATGAGCTGCTGAACTTAAATAAACACCTAGGAAATGTTGTTGTAGAAGAGGTGAGGAAAACACCAGGGTACCTAATGGAAGTGTTACAGTAGTCAAACATTGGAGGTGAGGTGTTGGTACCAATTGGTTGGTTTGTCTGTGTTCTTCAGGAGGCTGGAGACATTAACCAGTTCTGCTGGAGGAACCTGTTCTCCTGTATCAACCTGTTGAGGATTCTGAACAAGCTGACCAAGTGGAAGCACTCCAGAACCATGGTGAGGGAGAGACCCACCCACCCAAAACAATGCAGAGTTATTCTTATTCACTAGGAGAGACATCAGTCTGCAATTCTTTTAGATCATCATTTCATACCTTGCACTTCTCTCTGTCAGATGCTGGTGGTGTTCAAGTCTGCACCTATCCTGAAGAGAGCGCTGAAGGTCAAACAGGCCATGATGCAGCTGTATGTCCTCAAGCTGCTCAAAGTGCAAACCAAGTACTTGGGCCGCCAGTGGAGGAAGAGCAACATGAAGACCATGTCTGCCATCTACCAGAAGGTCCGCCATCGCCTCAATGACGATTGGGCCTACGGTAACGGTGAGTTGCTGTCAACACAAATCGACCCAGAAAAAGCCCATTGAGTTTTTCAGTCAGTGATTGACATTATATGATTGGGAGCCTCATAGCTGCTATCATAGACGTAACCGTGAAACATTTCCCCACAATGACTGTGAACTGCTAAATGTAAGCACCCTACGTTTGTCAAGTTACCCCATTACCCCAAGTAATGAGCTTCCATGTTTCTTTGACAGCAGACCTGGATGCGCGGCCCTGGGACTTCCAGGCAGAGGAGTGTGCTCTGCGCGCCAACATTGAGCGCTTCAACAGCCGCCGCTACGACAACAACCAGAGCAACCCTGACTTCCTGCCCGTGGACAACTGCCTGCAGAGCGTTCTGGGACAGCGTGTCGACCTGCCAGAGGACTTCCAGATGAACTATGACCTCTGGCTGGAGCGAGAGGTCTTCTCCAAGCCAATATCCTGGGAAGAGCTACTGCAATGAGACAGGGCTGGGGTTGGGTGGTGGTGCTATAAGGAGGTTTTCATTACACCTCCCCAAGGTGGTAACAATGGTCATGGCCTCCCGGGTGGCGCAGTGGTTAAGGGCGCTGTAATGCAGCGCCAGCTGTGCCATCAGAGTCCCTGGGTTCGCGCCCAGGCTCTGTCGTAACCGGCCGCGACCGGGAGGTCCGTGGGGCGACGCACAATTGGCCTAGCGTCGTCCGGGTTAGGGAGGGATTGGTCGGTAGGGATCTCCTTGTCTCATCGCGCACCAGCGACTCCTGTGACGGGCCGGGCGCAGTGCGCGCTAGCCAAGGTTGCCAGGTGCACGGTGTAGCCTCCGACACATTGGTGCGGCTGGCTTCCGGGTTGGATGCGCGCTGTGTTAAGAAGCAGTACGGCTGGTTGGGTTGTGTATCGGAGGACGCATGACATTCAGCCTTCGTCTCTCCCGAGCCCGTACGGGAGTTGTAGCAATGAGACAAGATAGTAGCTACTACAACAATTGGATACCACGAAATTGGGGAGAAAAAAAGGGGTAAAATAAAAACAATGGTCTATATCCCCACCTCTTTAAGTGTACCTCCTATAAGTGCAAATGTTGCTGAACAAGCATATCTGTTACTTAAAGACAGCATTCACTGCACTGCATTTGTTTGTGAAAACGATGCAGACATGAGTCCCAATAACAAACCTTATCCTTGCATTGTTGTCAACTCATGCAGAGAGGAGTAACAAGTCAGTAAGTTATATTTAGGAGGTAAAGGGTCAACAGCAAAGCCACCTAAATGTGGACCTTCTGCATTTCCCCTGCACAGTTGGACCAATCATTTATAATCCCTGAATCCAGGCACTAGACCAGGGTTTCCCAAACTTGGTCCTGGGGCCCCCCCTGGGTACATGTTTTGGTTTTTGCCCTAGCACTACACAGCTGATTCAAATAATCAAAGCTTGATGATGAGTTGGTTAGTTTAATCAGCTGTGTAGTAATAGGGCAATAACCAAAACGTCCAGGATCAAGTTTGGGGAAACCTTGGGGTAGATTTATCCCATGTAGAACCCTTTTTCGTTTTGAACTGGAGCTTTTTACAGAGTGCTATAGGTCTTATCAGCCTTGTCAAACCTCCCAGGGTGGGGATGTTAACCCTTTGTAATTCCGGACTTCTTACACACTTAACCCCACTTCTGGGTGGCGGCCCAGTACTTTGCCCTTCAAGCACTACAGTATAGTATGATAACCCTTAGGAACAAGTGCAAAATAAAAAGTGTTCTGTTTGTAAGGGAGGAGTTGCTTGAGCGTGTACAGTATGTGTCTGACTTATGGTTACTGCTTTAACCTCCTGTTGATCAGGCTTTTGAGTCCTTTTTGATGTTCCACTGTTACTCTACGCACTGAGTGTCCATTGGCTTGTATGAATCACATACCTGTATGCAACCCAGGCGGAGACCATTTGGTTTGGTATTAAGACATTTTAATTAAATTTACAGACTAACGTTTTAACCTAAAGCAACAGGAAAACGTGCTGGCGCACTCCACAAACTGGTTGAATAAGAACTTGGAAAATGTACTTTATTGTGTGTGTATACAGTATTTTTGAGAGAGTGAAGAAAGAAACAAAATGAGCCCTATGTTATTATTTGTGGTTCTCACTTAAGCGAACAGGTGTTTTTTTTTTTTTTTTACTCAAGGGAACAATTTTGCCCACCTGATAACTCCTCAGATTTAAGAATTTTATAGTTGCATTGTGCTTATACTTATTTGCTGCTTAAATTTTTTTTTTTTGGTCTTATAATGGTTATTAAATCTAAGATGGAGAAATGAAAACAGATGTTGGGGAAAAAAACTTATTTATCATGGCTTTTGTCAATCTGTTTTACATTGTATGACTAAAAATACTGGATAAAAATAATGCTCCCTCTTGCTCTGTCATTCTTGTTTTTGCTTTATTTATATAATGGAATAAGACATATTTCTGTCAAACATCTTGATTTTTTCCCCCTTTTAAACTCAGCAAACAAAGAAATGTCCCTTTTCCAGGATCCTGTCTTTCAAAGGTAATTTGTAAAAATCCAAATAACTTCACAGATCTTCTTTGTAAATGGTTTAAACACTGTTTCCCATGCTTGTTCAATGAACCATAAATAATTAATGAACGTGAACCTGTGGAACGGTCCCTAAGACACTAACAGCTTACTGACGGGAGGCAATAAGGTCACAGTTATGAAAACTTAGGACACTAAAGAGGCCTTTCTACTGACTGAAAAACACCAAAAGAAAGATCCCCAGGGTCCCTGCTCATCTGTGTGAATGAGCCTTAGATATGCTGCAAGGAGGCTTGAGGACTGCAGATGTGGCCATGGCAATAAATTGCAATGTCTACTGTGAGACGCCTAAGACAGCGCTACAGGGAGACAGGACAGACAGCTGATCGTCCTCGCAGTGGTAACAACACCGGCACAGGATCGGTACATCCAAACATCACACCTGCAGGACAGGTACAGGATGGCAACAACTGCCCAAGTTACACCAGGAACGCACAATCCCTCATCAGTGCTCAGACTATTCGCAATAGGCTCAGAGAGGCTGGACTGAGGGCTTGTAGGCCTGTTGTGAGGCAGGTCTTCACCAGACATCACCGGCAACAACGTCACCTATGGGCACAAACCCACCGTCGCTGGACCAGACAGGACTGGCAAAAAGTGTTCTTCACTGATGAGTTGCGGTTTTGTCTCACCAGAGGTGATGGTCGAATTTGCGCTTATCATCGAAGGAATGAGCGTTACACCGAGGCCTGTACTCTGGAGCGGGATCGCTTTGGAGGTGGAGGGTCCGTCATCGTCTGGGGCGGTGTGTCACAGCATCATCGGACTGAGCTTGTTGTCATTGCAGGCAATCTCAACGCTGTGCGTTACAGGGAAGACATCCTCATGTGGTACCCTTCCTGCAAGCTCATCCTGACATGACTCTCCAACATGACAATGCCACCAGCCATACTGCTCGCTCCGTGCGTGATTTCCTGCAAGACAGGAATGTCAGTGTTCTGCCATGGCCAGCGAAGAGCCCGGATCTCAATCCCATTGAGCACGTCTGGGACCTGTTGGATCGGAGAGTGAGGGCTAGGGCCATCCCCCCCCAGAAATGTCCGGGAACTTGCAGGTGCCTTGGTGGAAGAGTGTGGTGACATCTCACAGCAAGAACTGGCAAATCTGGTGCAGTCCATGAGGAGGAGATGCACTGCAGCACCTAATGCAGCTGGTGGCCACACCAGATACTGACTTACTTTTGATTTTGAACCACCCCCCTCCCCCCTTTGTTCAGGGACACATTATTCCATTTATGTTAGTCATGTGTCTGTGGAACTTGTTCAGTTTATGTCTCAGTTGTTGAATCTTGTTATGTTCATACAAATATTTACACATGTAAAGTTTGCTGGAAAATAAACGCAGTTGACAGTGAGAGATCGTTTCTTTTTTTTTACTGAGTTTAGTGATCTTTTGCTAACAACTACTGCTTTCACAGACTATCCACATTGACTCAATGCTAATCCATAGGTCTCTAACCACTCAACCTATGCTACTGCTAAAATTATTATTGATTTGATTTATTACTCCGTTATGCTGCTATCCATTGATTATTGATTGCATTAGTATTTATTTACTTATCCTACTACTGGTCACTATTACTCCTGTTTACATGTATATATTACCATAAGTATCTACATATTCCTACTACCAGTCACTTTTCAGCTCTGTTTACATGTACAGTACCATTCAAAAGTTTGGACACACCTACTCATTCCAGGGTTTTTCTTTTTTTTTACTATTTTCTACATTGTAGAATAATTGTGAAGACATCAAAACTATGAAAGAACAATCATGTAGTAACCAAAAAATGTGAAACAAATCAAAATATATTTTAAATTATTTGAAGTAGCCAGCCTTTACCTTGATGACAGCTTTGCACACTCTTGGCATTCTCTCAACCAGCTTCATGAGGTAGTCACCTGGAATGCATTTCAATTAACAGGTGTGCCTTGTTAAAAGTACATTTGTGGAATTTCTTACCTTTATGCTTTTGAGCCAATCACTTGTGTTGTGACAAGGTAGGGGTGGTATACAGAAGATAGCCCTATTTGGTAAAAGACCAAGTCCATATTATGGCAAGAACAGCTCAAATAAGCAAAGAGAAATGACAGTCCATCATTACTTGTAAGACATGAAGGTCAGTCAATCTGGAACATTTCAAGAACTTTTAAGTTTCTTCAAGTGCAGTGGCAAAAACCATCAAGCGCTATGATGAAACTGGCTCTCATGAGGACCGCCACAGGAAAGGAAGACCCAGAGTTAACTCTGCTGCAGAGGATTAGTTCATTAGAGTTAACTGCACCTCAGATTGCAGCCCAAATAAATGCTTCACAGAGTTCAAGTAACAGACACATCTCAACATCAAGTGTTCAGAGGAGACTGTGTGAATCAGGCCTTTTTTAGCTTAACATCCCCACCTGCCCTGAATGATGGGCCGCCACTCGTGCACATGTAACCTATAGCCTGTTTTAGAGAAATGTAATTATTAAATATTGTAAGAGCTTTCATTGGCTGCTTATGCCCCCTTTATTTATCCTATGGTTCTGACTTGGTGTACAGGGAGAATACTGTAAGAACGGCCCATGTTCTGAATTCTGTCACTGTGCATTTCAAAAGTGCTGAACAAATAGTCATATTCACTACGTCCGTCCTAGCTCACTCATTAATGTCTTTATCGAAATTACAGATTGCCTCTTATCCGCTTGTCATCCCGTTATGCCATAGTTTGTACATCTGAATTATCAGTAGAAACCATATTTGTTTAAGCAAGTCAGCCATATCAGATATGTATTTTTAAAAGGCAGTAAATTTGTCTGAATGAACTGTTTCGCTGCCAGACAAGGTTCCGCTGATTGCTAGGTGTAGCAGTGGTAAGGATTCATGGTGCTGAAAAGAAAGCTCTGATGTTGGGACAGCTTTATGTAGGCCCCAGTGGTGTGAAGTACTTAAGTAAAATACTTTAAAGTACTACTTAAGTAGTTTTGGGGGGGGGGTATTTGTACATTACTTTACTATTTATATTTTTGACAAAACATTTTTTTTTCTTCTCTACATTCCTAAAGAAAATGATGTACTTTTTACTCCATACATTTTCCCTGACACCCAAAAGTACTTGTTACATTTTGAATACTTAGTAGGAGAGAAATTGTCTAATTCACCAATTATCAAGAGAACATCCCTACTCATCTCTACTTCCTCTGATCTGACAGACTCACTAAACACAAATGCTTTATTTCTGAATGATGTCTGAGTGTTGGTGTGCCCCTAGCTGTCCGTAAATTTATTTAAAAAAACAGTTTGTGCCATCTGGTTTGTTTAATATAAGGAATTTGAAATGATTTATACTTTTACTTTTGATACTTACTGTAAGTGCATTTTAACAATTACATTTACTTTTGATACTTAAGTATATTTAAAGCAAATACTTTAAGATTTTTACTCAAGTAGTATTTTACTGGGTGACTTTCACTTTTACTGGAGTCATTTCCTTTTAAGATATCTTTACTTTCACTCAAGTATGACAGTTGGGTGCTTTTCCAACCAGGCCATAACAGTTTATGGACACCGTTTGTCACCGTTATAGTGCAATTAATTCATTGTTAAGTGTTGTGTAGGGGCTTTGCTGGCATGCATATAACATTTTGGCTGGGAGTTTGCCCCACAAAGATTTACATGCTATAATCGCCACAACTGGAGAGACCTGAAAATAATTGTGTAGCGACGCTCCCCATCCAACCTGACAGAGCTTGAGAGGATCTGCAGAGAAGAATGGGAGAAACTCCCCAAATACAGATGTGCCAAGCTTGTAGCATCATAACCAAGAAGACTCCAGGCTGTAATCACTGCCAAAGGTGCTTCCACAAAGTACTGAGTAAAAGGTCTGAATACTTATGTAATGCACTGTACTTGCATACTCGTGTTTCTTTAACTCAATTCGTAGTTATGTGTTTTTTTGTATATTGTTTTTATTATACTATATATATTATTAGCACTGCATTGTTGGGAATGAGCTCTCAAGTAAAGAACAAGAAGGCCGAAATATACACATTTCACCTGACATGACCATTACGCACATTACACATGATGGGTGTGGAAACAATTAAATTAACTTTGGTGCACAATCTATCATAATTAATCAGAGGTACATATGGTCATAAAGGATTATACACATACAAATGGGTTCAAGTTAAAACCTAGGCAACAGTAAAAATATTATGTTGGAAACTGTTGGTATCTCAAAGAGCTGTTGTGACGAGCCTCTATGAAATGCGCAGCCACAGGGTTTATCTGGTCAATAGTCTTGATATTTCACCTGTGTTCCGCTATCCCTGTTTTCAGAGCTCGTTTCATTGGTCCAACATAGCCTATCATAGACCACAAATACATTTGATCAGATACATCATTTTTTTGTGGAATACGTAATGATGCCCTTAATCTTGATGACCTTGCCCATAACAGGCTGATTGAACATTTGTCCGTAAAGTTACACTGGGTACATCAGCCACCTCTGTAATTAACGTCTGGCACAATTTCATGGCACCGGTGGAAGTTCAGCATTTGACTGATGTTGGAGGCGTGTCTTAAGACCACCCGCAGTGTTTATTTAAATATTGTTTTTATTCTATTAACTATATTATTATTATTATTATTATTATTATTATCACTGCATTGTTAGGAAAGAGCTCTCAATGTAAGAACTATTTTCTACATGTTGTATCCCTCAGCATCTCTCTGATTCAACCACTTCCCCTCAGCTCTCACGAACATACCAAGAAATGACAAGGAGTGCCACCTCACTTTACAGAATCGAAACTCTTGTCTTTCTGGCGGAAATGAAACTTGTTCCAGTCAGTGGTATCAGTTTGTTCTCAGATATGGCAGTGTCTGGTGTATCAGTCAGGATGGACCACCTCAGCTGTCCACTCTGTCAGGAGGTGCTCAGGACTCCTGCTGCTATTCCATGTAGGCACACCTTCTGCAGTCTCTGCATCCAGGACTTCTGGGACAATGAAGAAAAGCATGATCGTTTCTGCAGCTGCCCTGAATGCCAATATACCTTTCACCCGAGGCCTAACCTGATCAAGAACATTGCTCTGGCTGAAATGGTGGAAGCCATGGAGAAGTCCAGGTGTAGAAATAATGTGGGTAAGCACAGACTTGCTGCAGCCTTCCATCAGGCAGGGCCATCGTCCAGTCAGACTCAGGAAAAGGCCAGACCCATGAAGAGTCCCCAAACCCCTACAGTCTCAGAGGCACTGAAGAGCAGAGTATGTCCCACACATGACAGACTGCTGGAGGTTTACTGCTGTGATGATGATCAATGCATCTGCCTTCTGTGCTCCCTGGTTGAGCACAAAGCACACTCTACTTTGTTCGTGAATGAGGGATGGAGCAGGAAACAGGTACTGACCTATAAACTTAAATCTGTTGCTGCAAGTATCCCAAGGATTATGTGTAGAATGCACATTTGATCACGTATTGCTTCAATTCAAATAAGCAAGTAAATTTCACTTATTTCCCTTGTGCGTTCCAGGATTTATGAGATCATTTTTGGTTTAACCTTTTAAATATTTAATCTGTAGATGTATTTTCCTTCCACAGAAACAGCTCCAGGACCTTAAGAAGGAATCAAAAAGAAGGATCAAAAAGAGAGAAAAGGAGCAGAAGGACCTGACAGAGAGCATACAGAGGATTAAGGTGGGTATATAGTAGGTCAGAGAAGGAAGTGAAAATAGTTATTTACGGTGCTCTCAGGACTAAACCAACTAATGGCCATGTCTATGTCTCCTTCCTACCTTATGGGTGTACATTGCCCCAGCTGCCCAGGGGGCCCCCACTGAAATGTGTTAAAATCAGCTTTATATGGCCTATATCTTTAAAAATAAAAAAGTCAAAGGTTCTGAAAAAAACAAACATAAATTGCCTCTAACTGTATGTGTAACAGGAAGGTAGTAGGGCTGCTGAAGAGCACTGCGAGGGCGTCCTCGCTGGGCTGATTGACTCCCTCCAGAGGCACTACTCCACCACAGTCAGAGAGCTGATCAGGGCCCAGGAGACAGCTGTAGTGGCTCAGGCTGAGAGCTCCCTGTGCAACCTGGAGACAGACATTGCTGAGCTGAAGAAGAAAGACACTGAGCTGGAGGAGCTGTCACAGACAGATGATGATATCCAGTTCCTGGTTAGTGTCATCACAGGCTGTACCCACTGGGCACACACTGGTTGAATCAATGTTTCCACTTAATTTCAATGAAATTATATTAAACCAACGTGGAATTGACATTGAATTGACGTCACCACATCATTTCAACATGGACATTTGGGTAATATTTGGTTGAGACATTGATCAATGAGATTTCAACCTTTATTCACCCAATCAAAAAGACAGCGAGAAGTTTGTTTAATTACCAATGTGTTATCACTATGCTTTCAACCATCTAAAAGCACAATCAAATTCCAATGGAAAAAACATTTCTGATTTATGGTTTTAGTTGCCATCTAAATGTGTTATCACTGCGCTTTCAACCATTTAAAGCACAACAAAATTCAAATGGGATACAATGTCAGATATTTTGTATTTACACAACAACTTAATGTGTCATCACTCTGCATAATCAAATATCACAACCAAATTACCTGGATTGCAGTTGAGATTGCATTAAAAGTACATAGTTCAAGTGTCCAATGGTGTTCGAGATTCTGCACAGATTATTCTAGCATGCTTTCTATGATTACGTAGGAAAATATTGATAGTTACAGTACCCTAACCTCAAAATGTGGCCATGGATGTGTTACTCATTTTAAGGTTAAATAAATCCTGTTACAGTAGTTTGTAAGATAGCCTTAACATTAGGCTATTTACTGTATTAAAAAAGTCATATTGAATTGTGTTTGGTTGACAACAACCAAATATCAACATTTAAAGGATATCTAATGCTTGGACAGTTTCATCTTAGCCACTGGCTTAATTCTTTTAGATTTTATTTTATTTCACCTTTATTTAACCAGGTAGGCTAGTTGAGAACAAGTTCTCATTTACAACTGCGACCTGGACAAGATAAAGCAAAGCAGTGCGTCACAAACAACAACACAGAGTTACACATGGAATAAACAAACATACAGTCAATAATACAATAGAAAAAGTATATATACAGTGTGCAAATGAGGTAAGATTAGGGAGGTAAGGCAATAAATAGACCATAGTGGCAAAATGATTACAATATAACAATTAAACACTGGAGTGATAGATATGCAGAAGACACATGTGTAAGTAGAGATACTGGGGTGCAAAGGAGAAAAATAAATAACAGTATGGGGATGAGGTAGTTGGATGGGCTATTTAAGGATTGGCTATGTACAGGTGAAGTGATCTGTGAGCTGCTCTGACAGCTGGTGCTTAAAGTTAGTGAGGGAGATATGAGTCTCCAGCTTCAGTGATATTTCTGCAGTTCGTTTCAGTCATTGGCAGCAGAAAACTGTAAGGAAAGGCGGCCAAAGTAGGAATTGGCTTTGGGGGTGAACAGTGAAATATGATTAGGCACATATATGATTATGATAGAGGAACCCAAGTCTAGATTTAACCTTAGTCTGCAGCTTTGATATGTGCTGAGAGAAGGACAGTGTACCGTCTATCCATACTCCCAAATACTTATATGAGGTGACTACCTCAAGCTCTAAACCCTCAGCGGTAGTAATCACACCGGTGGGGAGAGGGCATTCTTCTTACCAAACCACATGACCTTTGTTTTGGAGGTGTTCAGAACAAGGTTAAGGCAGAGAAAGCTTGTTGGACACTAAGAAAGCTTTGTTGTAGAGCGTTTAACACAAAATCTGGGGAGGGGCCAGTTGAGTTTTTTGACTGTATCATCTGCATATAAATGGATGAGAGAGCTTCCTACTGCCTGAGCTATGTTGTAGATGTAAATTGAGAAGAGTGTGGGGCCTAGGATCGAGCCTTGGGGTACTCCCTTGGTGACAGGCAGTGGCTGAGACAGCAAATGTTCTGACTTTATACACTGCAATCTTTGAGAGAGGTAGTTAGCAAACCAGGCTAAAGACCCCTCAGAGACACCAATACTCATTAGCCGGCCCACAAGAATGGAATGGTCTACCATATCCAAGGCTTTGGCCAAGTCAATAAAAATAGCAGCACAACATTCCTTAGAATCAAGGGCAATGGTGACATAATTTAGCACCTTTAAGTTTGCGGTGACACATCCTTAACCTGAGCAGAAACCAGATTGCATACCAGAGAGAATACTATAGACATCAAGAAAGCCAGTCAGTTGATTATTGACAAGTTTTTCCAACACTTTTGATAAACAGGGCAAAATAGAAATTGGCCTATAACAGTTAGGATCAGCTTGATCTTCACCTTTAAATAAAGGACACGAAGTGCCTGCCTTCCAAGCAATGAGAACCTCCCCAGAGAGGTCAGACAGGTTAAAAGGGTCAGAGACAGGCTTGGCGATGATCGGCCTGCAACCTTAAAGAAGAAAGGATCTAAACCATCTGACCCAGATGTTTATTGGGGTCAAGTTTAAGGAGCTCCTTTAGCACCTCAGACTCAGTGACTGCCTGCAGGGAGTAACTTTGTAGCGGGGCAGGGGACAAAGAGGGAGGAGCATCAATGCTAGTCGCATTAGAAGGGGTGGGAAATGAGGAAATGTTGGATGGGCAAGAAGGCATGGCTGAGTCAAATACGAATCCTGACTTAATGAAGTGGTGATTAAAGAGCTCAGCCATGTGCTCCTTGTCAGTAACAACCACATCATCAACATTAAGGGACATGGACAGCTGTGAGGAGGAGGGTTTATTCTCCAGGTATTTAAATGTTTTCCAGAACTTCTTGGGGTTAGACCCACAGAGAGAGAACTGCTCCTTAACTCCTTAAAGTAACTAACTTTGGCCTTCCGGATAGCCTGAGTGCACTTATTTCTCATTTGCTTGAACGAGAACCAGTCAGCCTGAGTATCCGTGTGCCGAGTGCGTGTGCCAATATGTTGGATTCACGTCTCCATCTCAACCAAGAATCAAAGTTAAAGAATAGAAATAAATCAAATAAACTTTATTTACAGAGCATTTAAAGTTGGATTAGATTAGATTTATTCCTATTCTTTAAATTACATTTTTGGTTGAGATGGAGATTTGAATGCGACATCAATTATTTGTAGATCAACTGGAATAAATGCCAGACTAAGTCAGTGGCACAGATGTGTAACGGTTCGCTTGTTGTGAAGTAGAGGCGGACCAAAATGCAGCGTGGTGGTTATTCATGTTTTTAATAAAGACGACTATACATGAACAGACTAAACAAAACAAGAAAAGTGAAAACCTAAACAGTTCTATCTGGTGCAAACACAGAGACAGGAACAATCACCCACAAACACACAGTGAAACCCAGGCTACCTAAATATGGTTCCCAATCAGAGACCATGACTAACACCTGCCTCTGATTGAGAACCATATCAGGCCAGACATAGAAATAGACAAACAAGACAGTACACCCCCCCCCCCCTTCACCATAGTCTTAGTCCCCCACCTTGTCCGCTTCCGTGGCCTCCTAGCCACGGCGACCCTACTTAATGACCCCACTGGACAGAGGGGCAGCTCGGGACAGAGGGGCTCCGGCGCCTCTGGGCTGAGGGGCTCCTGCGCCTCTGGGCTGAAACATAGAAACATACAAAGCAAACTATGGTCAGGGTGTGACAAGATGGAACACATCTCCTTCAAATGTTGATATTTGTTTGTGTTGACAATATCCAGTTTGTATACAAATTAATAATTGACTAAATCTAATCTAATCAAACTTTAAATGCACTTGAAATCAAATTTGATTTAGTTCTATTCTTTAAAATAGATTTTAGGTTGAGATGGAGACGTGAATCCAACATATTAATGATTAACTTGAAGACTACATTTCAAATCAACCAAAGCTTGAAGCCCTGGGCCTATATGTATTGTCTATTTTTAGCTGAATCCTGGGTTGAATTGAAACAATAGTTGTTGATGCTTTATAGGCCTAAACCAGTGGATGCTGCTAAGGGGAGGACTGCTCATAATAATGGCTTGAACGGCGCTAATGGAATGTTGAAACCATGTGTTTGATACCACTCCACTGATTCCGCTCCAGCCATTAACACGAGCCTGTCCTCCCCAATTAAGCTGCCACCAACCTCCGGGGTCCTAACTAGCATCAGTGATGATACATGATTGATAAAGTATGGTTACTTTTCATTTGCTCTGTTGAACCTACCCTTTGGAATGACTTCACTGGCAACAGTGAATATATTTAGTTATAAACAGATATATCAATAATCATTCTTATGATAGCACATTGGTAGTAGTCAGTTACACAGCTAAGCAGGACTGGGTTTGTTTAAAACCCTAGATGGGAGACCAAATTAATAGCTGTAAATACAACACATTCAGAAAGTATTCAGACCCCTTGACTGTTTCCAAATTTTGTTACGTTAAAACCTTATTTTAAAATGGATTAAATTGTTTTTTTCCCCTCATCAATCTACAGACAATAATCCATAATGAAAAAGCAAAAACAGTTTTTTAAAGTAATACAACTAAAATATAACATTCTCATAAGTATTCAGACACTTTACTCAGTACTTTGCTGAAGCACCTTGGGCAGCAATTACAGCCTTGAGTCTTCTTGGTAATGACGCTACAAGCTTGGCACACCTGTATTTGGGGAGTTTATCCCATCCTTCTCTGCAGATGCTCTCAAGCTCTGTCAGGTTGGATGGGGAGTGTCGCTGCACAGCTATATTCAGGTCTCTCCAGAGATGTTCGATCGGGTTCAAGTCCGGGCTCTGGCTGGGCCACTCAAAGACATTCAGAGACTTGTCCCAAAACCACTCCTGTGTTGTCTTGGCTGTGTGCTTAGGGTTATTGTCCTGTTGGAAGGTGAACCTTCATTCCAGTCTGAGGTCCTGAGTGCTCTGGAGCAGGTTTTCATCAAGGATATCTCTGTACTTTGCTCAATTCATCTTTCCCTCAATCCTGACTATTCTCCCAGTCCCTGCCACTTAAAAACATCCCCACAGCATGATGCTGCCACCATCATGCTTCATCATAGGGATGGTGCCAAGTTTCCTCCAGATGTGACGCTTGACACGCTTGGTATTCAGGCCAAAGAGTTGAATCTTGGTTTCATCAGACCACCAGACTACGTTTCTCATGGTCTGAGAGTCCTTTAGCTGCCTTTTGGCAAACTCCAAGCGGGCTGTCATGTGCCTTTTACTGAGGAGTGGCTTCTGTCTGGCCACGCTACCATAAAGGCCTGATTGGTGGAGTGCTGCAGAGATGGTTGTCCTACTGGAAGGTTCTCCCATCTCCACAGAGGAGAGCTCTGTCTTAGTGACCATCAGGTTATTGGTCATCTCCCTGCCCAAGGCCCTTCTCCCCCGATTGCTCAGTTTTGCCAATCGGCCAGCTCGAGGAAGAGTCTTGGTGGTTCCAAACTCGAGTCTCATAGCAAAGGGTCTGAATACCTATGTAAATAAGGTATTTCTGTTATATCTTTAATACATTTGCAAAATTTTCTAAAAACCTGAAAACAAAATTCCACAAAATTCCACAAAATGTGGAAAAGGGGAAGAGGTCTGAATACTTTCCATTAGGATGTGCTGCCCAGCCTTTAGTTTTTTTTCTGTATGTGGATATAAAGTTGAAGATCTGACTTTGTTTCAAGGTACAAATTCATCACATCTTATACAAGGTTTGTCTATGTTGAAAATAGCTTAAAAACATATCAAATCGAATGTATTTTCCACATACATTCCATGTCACAATAAGTTGACAAATTACATTGAAATTACGTTGATTCAACCAGTTTGTGCCCAGTGGGTAGTAGATAGATGTAGGGTCTGGTTCTGAAGGTTTGCAACTGTGTGCATGATGATATGGTGAATTGTCACGATTAATAACAATAACTCTTTCAGTTTCATGTCTCTCTATCTCCCTCTCTCTTATTACCAAAGAGTTGGCCCTCTCTGTCAACCCTCTCAGAGCCCCAAAACTTGTCCAGTGTCTCGACAGATCCACACCTCCCCTTTGAGGCCATAAGAACTGCCGTTTCAGAGTTTGGGGATCGGCTGGAGTCATTCTGTGAGGAAGAAATCAATACAGTGTCTCAAATTGGTCAGTTGAAGAGAGGAATGCAGACAGACAGACAGACAGACAGACAGACAGACAGACAGACAGACAGACAGACAGACAGACAGACAGACAGACAGACAGACAGAGACAAATATACAATACATTTATAAAGGATTTTATGATCTGTCTCAACAGTGGCTGGTAATGGAGGTTCCCAATCTCCAGTCAGACCTGAGCAGCTTCCAGGTGACTGTTATCCTGAGTGTTTTAGAAAATCAGTCACAGTTTACTTGACCTTAAGTAATGAGAGTTAGTTAGTAACTACAACCTTAACCACAACTGAACATGATCAATGACATATTACGCCTTTTCTGCTTTTCTCCTGACCGACAGTTATCAGCGCTGCACAGACCCTAGAGCCTACGACCAGATCTGAGTTTCTACAGTGTGAGTCCTAAGTCCTTTAGTCACACACACAGACATGCAACACATCTAAAATCCCCTCAACTTGTACAACACCAACTGTAAAGAAACATAATAATTAAGAGATTTTAGTTTTAAATGGGTCTGAACCAACCTCATGAGAATGCTGTTTGAACATGACTATGAACATCCTTTTACGATCCTCTGATCCTTCAGATGCCTGTGAACTCACTCTGGACCCCAACACTGCCCACAAGGACCTCTCCATCTCAATGGAGGACAGAATGGTGAGGTGGGACCCTAAAAAGCAGAAGGTCCCAGTCCAACCTCACCCTGAGAGGTTTACAAACCGTCACCAGGTGATGTGCAGGGAGGGGCTTGAGGCTGAGCGCTGCTACTGGGAGGTGGAGATGGTGGGGAACAAGGCTGAGATTGCCCTGGTCTACTGGGGCATAAACAGAAAATCACGCTCTAAGACATCCGCTTTTGGGGGCAGTGACCAATCCTGGAGCCTCGACTGTTCAAAAGGATATTCTGTGTCCCACAACAATAAAAGTATTCTACTCAGTGCAACCCCCAGCCAGCACAAAATAGGGGTTTACCTGAAATTCAAGGAGGGCACCATAGCATTTTATGAAGTCTCAGATAGGATGACGTTTCTCTACAGAACACAGAAATACACATTCACTGAACCCCTCTACCCAGGGTTCTGGCTTGGGGACGAGAGTCCCATCACACTATGTAATCTGAGGCATAAGAGATTCTAACCATGAGATAGAGAACAAAACACCCAGGAAGAGTAGGCTGTGGATAGAAGTTTAAAATAAAGCTATGCATTCGGAAAATGAATGCATGAAAATTCAAAACTGTTTTTGTTTTGTCATTATGTGGTATTGCGTGTAGATTGATGAGGAAAAAAACCCATTTCATCCACTTTAGAATAAGGCTGTAACGTAACAAAACGTGGAAATAGTGAAGGGGTCTGAATACATCCCAATGCACTGTACATCCCCATGCACTGTACATCCCCATGCACTGTACATCCCCATGCACTGTACATCCCCAATGCACTGTACATCCCCAATGCACTGTACATCCCCAATGCACTGTACATCCCCATGCACTGTACATCCCCATGCACTGTACATCCCCATGCACTGTACATCCCCATGCACTGTACATCCCCATGCACTGTACATCCCCAATGCACTGTACATCCCCAATGCACTGTACATCCCCATGCACTGTACATCCCCAATGCACTGTACATCCCCAATGCACTGTACATCCCCAATGCACTGTACATCCCCAATGCACTGTACATCCCGGAGAACATTTGAAAGGTTTTAGATTGCTGTTAGGTTTTGGGGAATCTTATTGTCTAAATAGATTGTAAACCTCTAAATGTTTTCATGGTTACCCTCTTTACATTTGTAATATCCTTTTTTTTTATAAACAGTTTTATAAATATACATATAAAAGCAGCGAATAAAGAGCAAAAGTGTTGGTTATTATACAGCTTTTATGTCATTCTTTCTCTGACTATTTCTCTTGGAAACATGACACTGCCCACTAGAGGGCAGTGTCATGTCCCTTATACAGCAGGAGGACACGAGACGAGGTCATTAGCCCAATAGATACTGCTTTACGCTTTTAGTCAATGTGGAGGTTGTGAAAGAATGTGAAGAGTTTGTGAACCATTTGCACTTCAATGAATGACTTATTAGTTCATCCTTATAGTAAAGGTGACAGTGAGAGCAGTTGTTCACTGATGGAGAAACTGTCTTAAAACTGTCTCTCATATTGTGAGGTTGTTCTTTTCCAGAGATTTATGTTTGGATGTTTTACCTATTTTGAAATCTATTGATATAAACTTTAAGATGTTAAGAAATGAAGCCGTACCCATAACCAGCCTGGTCTTATAGACTAGACATAACATACTAAATGTAAATCCGATGCACTCAAGATAGTATGATATGTTACGTTCGGTATGGCTACATAAGACAAATGGTTACTTAAAGCAAAAACAAAAGTAGGGTGGTTGGTCAGGGTGGGGGTATAACACGAACGTCTAGCAACTCAAAGGTTGTGAGTTCAAATCTCATAACGGATATCTTCTCCTGACCGTAACCCTCTAACCTAACTCCTAAACATAACCCTAGCCAGCTAGTTAACTCTAGCCACCTAGTTGGAATTCGTAACATATCATACGTTTTGGAAATTCGGGAACATATTGTACGTTTTACCAATTCGTAACATAATACACCTTTTTCATTTGTAATACATCATATGAAATGGGTGTTGGACATCCACAAATGAATGCATACCATACAAAATGTTACATAACATACTAAATGGAGTATCTCAGATTTACTTAAGGAATAATACGAAATGCTTAGAGACCAGGTTTCCCTAACTGACAGAAGTGGACAAAAACTTTGGAATGCAGAAAGGGGGCTGCCTACAGGGCGGGACTACACTGTAATAGGCTCTGAAGAAATAAATAGGAAGGAAAGATCATTATTTCTTCCCAAACTTAACTACCAAAGGAGAGAGATGATAGCCTGCCGTAATGCTGTTTTTCTTTACCTCTGGGCCTGAGAAACCTTTTAAATCTCTTCAAAAATGTTGGCGAGGACCGTAGGCTAAACAACATTCCTGGACGTGCAATTCTCTCCCCTCCAGGTCATGATCAGCTCAACGTATGTGTCCTCTCAGGGCCATACTTCAGCCCATGGCCTCGACAGGACTTCATTGAAAACATATCTAAGGGAAGACTGGGACACAAAAGGGGATGTCATGAAAAAGGTTGTGATCAACGTTGGTGGCATGCGTCATGAAACTTACATGAGCACTCTCAAGAGCTTGCCTGGTACCCGATTGGCTAAACTGATGGATCATGACCCAAGTGGTGACCTTGAATTCTTCTTCGACAGACATCCAGGTGTTTTCTCCAATGTTCTAAATTATTACAGAACTGGTAAGCTTCACTGTCCAAAAGATGTCTGTGGTCCCCTTTTTGAAGAGGAGTTGGCTTTTTGGGAGGTCAACAAGGCGGACGTGGAACCTTGTTGCTGGATAACATTCTGCCAACATAGGGATGCCGAAGTGGCCCTTGCAGCGTTCGGGCCATCAGACTCAAAAGAGCACCACAATGAAGAGTTTCCAGAGTCATTCGAAGTTGAGGACAACCCAGCTAATTCTCAGAGCTGCTGCAAAAGGTGGAAAGCAAAAATATGGGCTTTATTTGACGACCCGTTCTCGTCTAAGGCTGCCAAGGTTTGTATTCTTTATTCTCTCCCAATTAATTAAAAAAAAAGTTTTGATAGGGACTGAATCAGGCTAGTCAGTGTGAGGCTGGGTAATTCCCTCTGGACATTCCTACCAAGCTGTGGAGAAGGTGGTGTGGTAGCAGACAGGCTCTGTTTACTGCAGTTATAAACCATATGGCTTTTCCATAAACCAAACAGCTCTAATGACTGTGCAGAGCAGGCAGCAGGCATAGATACGGATCACAGCAGTGAAACAGAGTCACTCATTTTGAAGAACAATAAACACTTGCACTGGCTTGGAGATGCACGTGGAAGCAGCTCTGAAAGCCTCAAGCACATCTGATGAACCACACCTCTTTAAATGCTGTGGTTATGAATACTGAGTTTGTGCCCCTGCTCTGCCCCTCTGGAAACCTAATTCTCAAACCTATACATCCAGATCACCTTCTGTGCACGTGTTAATTAGCGTACACATTGTTTTCTTTGTTATTGTAGTCTATATCACGACCTCATATTCTGAGCAGCTGAAATAAGAATCCCGCGGCGAACATTCAAGGCCTTTATGAAGGCTACAACCTTCTCTGTCTGCTGTAATGGATATTGCAGTTGCACAAGCAGGACACAGTCCATACATGTTGCATTGGAGTAAAAACAATCTGTGTTTTGTGGAATGCTGTAGGCCCATCTTCGTAGTTGCTGCCATTTCGTTGCCACTTGCCAGAGTTGCTGAAATAGAACACTACTACTTTGGCTGCCTGTCCGCCTCCTGTTTAGCCAATGTTTACAACTATGATTTTAAAAAATAACACTAAATTGCTAATTAGACTATATGTCTGTGTCCTGCTTGTGTTTGATACGCTGCCTAAATAGCTGCATGTAACTCCCCACTTGAGTTATGCCTTGGGGCAAAAAACTATCTGCAAGTTTGTATGAACATGTTGATCATCTTTTGTGTACAACATGTAAATAGCTGCATGTAGCCTAATTCCCCTCCTGAAAAAATGACATGAAATTGTGCATATGCTTAATAGCCTACTGAGGCATGGAATCCAATAAATAGTTGGAACATGTCAACCATGCCCTTTGTGTACAACATAAGATTTGTGGGCTACACCTGGGGTGTAATCATTTACCAAACAAGAGTTTTTATTGAACAAATTCAGGGAGATCATGCCCCGTTTTGTTTGCTTCCGTTTAGGAAAAGTGTTGCAACAGAATCAGCCATATCCATATCTTTAAGCCATGCACTTCACAAATACAATTTAAAACAAAAAATAATAAGATATAAATAAAAGTAGTCACAGACAAAAAGGGCAAAAAAACAACTACTACAAAAGGTAGTAGCATAAACCAAATGTAAAAAAATAAGTAAAGGCACACCTGGGGTGTGCAAAAATAAAACAAAAAATCCACTGTTTCTACTACACTCAGATTCTCTTGTCGGCTGTTCCATAGGCTAGGACTGTAATAATAAAAGCAGCTTCACCAGAATTGAAGCTTCAGGGTGAATCTCAATTCTATGTTCTTCTTACATATGTTTTCCTTTCCTCCTTCTTAAAACAGAGAATATTAGTGTGCAGGAACGTCAGATGCAGGAGAGAAGGGGAGAGAAGATGTGAGGAATTAAAAAATGCAATTGAGATTCACCCTCAGAGTCCCTTGAATGGTTCAGTAATGTAACTCTCATTAGCTCATGTCACTCAAATGAAGGTACTGTGGCTCCATATGAAACAGCAACCATGGGATTGAGTCAGTTCAGGAGACAACAGACTCATCTCACCAACCAATAGCCTTTTTGATGCAATGTATGTCCAACATGCCAATCAAACCTAGAAGACAAATAAATCAGTGTGTTGTTTGTGTCTTTAATCATTATGAGATGATCCACTCAGAATCATATGATAACCCTTCTTGTCATTTGCAGGTCATTGCGTTTGTTTCCCTCTTCTTCGTCCTCCTTTCCATCACAGCTTTCTGTCTGGAGACACATGAGAGCTTCCACACGTTAGAGCAACGCACAGAGCTGGTCAATAATGGGAACCACACAGAAGAGGTGACGTACTATGAGATAGTGACCGAACCTACTCTGACTGTGGTGGAGGGCGTCTGTGTGGTGTGGTTCATATTTGAGTTCCTGGTCCGTTTTACCTGCTGCTCCAACATACTGGTGTTTGTGAAGAATATACTAAACATCATTGACTTTGTGGCCATCCTGCCCTTCTTCCTGGATGTGGGGCTGGGTGGGAATGCCCTGGGCTTCCTGCGTGTGCTGAACTTTGTGAGGATCCTGAGGATCTTTAAGCTGATGCGCCACATGGTGGGAGTGCGTGTGTTAGTCTACACACTAAAGGCCAGTGTTCAAGAGTTCTGCCTCCTTGCTGTCTTCTTTGGAATTGGAATGCTAATTTTCAGCACCCTGGAATTCTACGCAGAGCGAGTACATGGTGACCCTGAAGACCCAACTTTGTCTGCGCACACCAATTTTAAGAACATCCCCATAGGCTTCTGGTGGGCGGTGGTTACCATGACAACCCTGGGCTATGGGGACATGTACCCGGAGACCTGTTCCGGCATGGTAATTGGAGCCCTGTGTGCTCTGGCAGGTATTCTGACCATCGCCATGCCTGTCCCAGTCATAGTCAATAACTTCCGCCTGTACTACTCCCTGGCCATGGCCCAACAAAAGCTCCCAAAGAAGAAGAAGAGGCAACACCTGCCCCTGTCTGGAACGCTTAGCCAGCCATCCCCAAGTGGGGAGCAGGTAGAATGATGCCTGTTATCAGGGGAGCGCTCTTGTTCAGGTATTTTATAATATTTGTATATTCATATTTGATTATATTAATATCCCTATTTTTGTTGCTCAGAAAACAAGATCAACTTTTCTCTCTCTTTCCCTCTTAGAGTGAATCCCAGCGTTAGTCTGGCTATGAGACCCTGGATGTAGAGACTGGATCCTGATTGTACCATTACACCGGATTGGGACATTATAGCTATGTTATACCATCAATAACATTATAACATTTTACATTTTAATATCTTTATAGACCATTGCATGGGTAAAGGACAAACAATATTTGTTTGTGTGCATTCAAGGTAGTATGTATTATTGGTTTATTCGGATCACCATTAGCTTTTGCAGAAGCAGCAGCTATTTTTCCTGGGGTCCACACAAAAACATAAAACACAGCAAGTAACAAAACACTGATGTAATGGTAGACAAGAACAGTCACACAAATGTAAAATGATGCAATATACAGTTAGTATTCCAAACATCAAGAACACCTTCCTAACATTGAGTTGCACCCCCTTTTGCCCTCAGAACAGCCTCAATTCGTCGGGGCGTGGACTTTGTCGGGGAAAGGTGTCGGAAATGTTCCACAGGGAAGCTGGCCCATGTTAACTTCAATGCTTCCCACAGTTGTGTCAAGTTGGCTGGATGGCCATTGGGTGGTGGATCATTCTTGATACACATGGGAAACTGTTAATTCACAGTTGAGAAACTGAGTGTAAAAAACCCAGCAGCGTTGCAGTTCTTGACACAAACCGCTGCCCCTGGCACCTACTACCATACCCATTCAAAGGCACTTACATTTTTTGTCTTGCCCATTCACTCTGAATGGCACACATACACAATCCATGTCTCAATTATCTCAAGGCTTAAAAATCCTTCTCTAACCTACTGATTAAAGTGGATTTAACAAATTACATCAATAAGTGATCATAGCTATCACCTGTATTCACCTGGTCATGGAAAGACCAGGGGTTCTTAATGTTCTCTACACTCATTGTACAAACAACACAACTAAAGAATAATGTGTGTATAGATTGTGTTATAGTGTGATAGAGTGTGTGGGCATGTGTTTGTCTGTGTGTCATTTCACAGTCCCTATTGTGCCATGAGATGTTTTATCCATTTGTTTTATGTCATTTTGCTGTTTGCTTGAGTAATTGGAGATGGATGGGGGTTCCATGCGATCATGGCTCTGTATAATACTGTGCATTTCCGTGAATTGTTTTGGACATGAAGACTGTGAAGAGACCCCTGGTGGCATGTCTTGTGGGGTATGTATGGGTGTCTGAGCTGTATCTTATCTGATTATGCAACTTTTATACCAGACATAACCCTCCCCATCTTCACGACTTTGTCAAAATGACTTGACCATGATAATTGACCATTGAATGTTACCTAGGAGTTCAGCTTCCTCAACTTGCTCAATGGTCAAACCCTTTATGCACAACTCCATTTGAGGTTTAGGTCTTAGAGAATGTTTTGAACCAAATACAATACTTTTGCTGACATGTAGAGTTTTTAATCATATTCAAGTTTCAGTCAAGTAATTTACACTGAACAAAAATATAAACACAACATATGAAGTGTTGGTCCCATGTTTCATGAGCTGAAATGAAAGACCCCAGACATTTTCCATGAGCACAAAAAGCTTCTTCCTCTCAAATTTTGTAAACAAATTTGTTCACAGTTCGTCTGTGTAGTGAGCATTTCTCCTTTGCCAAGATAATCCATTCACCTGACAGGTGTGGCATATCAAGAAACTGATTAAACAGCATGATCATTACATGGGTTGTGGACAATAATTGGTCACTCTAAAATGTGCAGTTTTGTCACACAACACAATGCCACAGATGTTGTGAGGGAGCGTTAAATTGCCATGCTGACTGCCGGAATGTCCACTGCAGGAATAACCACGCCAGCCCAGGACCTCAACATTGGCTTCTTCACCTGCGGGATCGTCTGAGACGATATTCTGAGACTAAAAAATATTCTGATTGGCTGGACCTGGTTGCCAAATGGGTGGGCCTATGCCCTCCCAGGCCCACCCATGGCTTTGCCCCTGCCCAGTCATGTGAAATCCATAGATTAGGGCCTAATGTATTTATTTCAAGTGACTGATTTACTGTAAGAGTAAAATCGTTGAAATTGTTGCATGTGTTGATATTTTGGTTTAGTATAGCTATACTAATTCATTTTACATTAATTGAGCATTGATTTAGACATGTACTTTTCTATATGTGAAACAATGAGTTGAAACAATGCTATTTCTGTCATTTGATCAATACTTGCCTGGTTAATTCTTATTCATGATTTGTTTAGGTGAGAGTGTGAAATCACATTGATATTTGAAACAAAATGGATAATTTATCAAGGGAAATTGAAACACAGATGAAATGCATTATCTTTGATATAAAAACATTACAACCTCTAACAATAGTAACACTACAAATTAAAACAGTGCAATTATAGTTACTGTATATTCTATAGCTTCTACGTTTCTGTAAAGTAATTTTCTAATTATATGTCACAGTTGGGTGAGAGCGTAACATCACCACAATATCTGTCTGTAATAATCATCCGAAATAAAAATGTCTACTGCCTGCGTTCTGATGGATTAAGCCTGTGTTCACAGCTGTGTGCTCTTGTTGAAGGGTTGTACATTGGCTTCTGAGAAGCCCTTTAGTTCTCTGCCAAAACATCCATTATGAGGGAGGACAGCACCATTTCCTCTTCCAGAATAACAGCTGTGTACAGATATTTGTCATCTGTTGGCCTCCAAGGGATTGCTTCACAAATATGTACAAAGGGCGTATTTACATTGCATTGAAATGTGAATTAATTATGATCCTTGTGAACCATGACAAGACTTTCCTCTGTGTACAGTATATATTACTTAATGAGAGTGAGGACGTGTGATTGTGTTCTGCTGGGAACATGGTTATGTCCCAATATGGGATATGTTGAGTGCCAAATGATTAAGTTTGCACAATGCTAGTGGACCTTATGTTCCAATTGTAAAGAGAACGGCAGTGTTTCAGGCCATCCAAACTACAAGTATCTTATCTACACATCTAGCTTGTCCTAAAAGTTCAATACAAATCCCTTGACATGTTCTTTATGGTTTATTGATATTTTTGGTGATATCCCAAAAAACATTGTTACTCTTTTCACGTGTAGTTTCAATAACGTACAATCGTCATGGTGGAAGAGAGAGTTGGTTTTGGTTGGGCCTCCGATTCAATGTTCAACTTGTGCTTGGTAAGTCCCTGCACCCACTTATAAGAAGGAAACTACAAACTCACTAACACACATTCATAGACACAAATACACATACCCACACTCACACACTCATATTATGTTGAGAGTCACTGTAACACTTTAGCTGCAAAGGGGCAGTTCCTAACACAAGTCATTTTCCCTACAGAGGTTTTAGCCTCCAATCCCGTTGCTGTTACTGCAGCAGATAATGCTTTAACAAAGACTGTACCCACGCTAGGGCAAACACTGAGCATACCAACATGCAGAAAACAAAAACATAACAATACTCTTGAGATTCAAGTGAAAAAGTGCATTCATATTCACCACATCCAATAGTCATTTCCTCCACATTAACTCTCATCGAAACAGTTCTTCAGTGTTAAGACATTTATATACACTTCACAAGTTTTGCTCGATCTTTCGAATAATTGGATTATTATCGGGTGTAGAATCTTACAGACGTAAGAATATTTACAGACGTTTAAAGTGAGGGATTTTGACTCAAATAAAGCTTGACTAGAACTTCATGCAAAGACTGGTTGTATATTAACCTACTGCATAGATATGCTTATCCATGTGTTCTTGTCTGGAGGGCCACGCCTCTCTACAAGCAGCTGAGAGAGGAACACATGAGAACCAGAGTGCTGCACATGTAGCTCGTCAGAGTTCGACAATACACGTTCTCAAAACGAGGCTACATTAGGATCACACAAGGTTAACATACTGTACCCACCCCCTCGTCGCACTCCTTTTACACTCCCATAGTCATAGATAAGGTATACCAACTACAAAATAGAGAAACTTCAAATATACAATGAAATATACACAGGATGAAAAAGTACACCCGGTCACGTTTGCAGATAAAATCTTAATTAGTATTAAACATTATGCGCACCAACATACACAGATAGAATATTATGCAGTAATATAAATGTAGTCAATTTAATCATCAACACCATGGCTTTGAACATTGTGACAAAAATACAAATAAAGCAATCCTCTTCATAAAAGAAAGCTATCTAAAATGGAATCATTGACTTCACAGCTATTTGTAATTCAAACGACGATAAGAGTGACAGGCCAAGTGGGGGGGGGGGGGGGGGGCATTTCCTTCCTTCCCTGCCATTTCAGATTGTCAAATGTACTTTTTTTTTGTTTTGGCAAGAACGAATGGTAAAAGCTTTGCAATCTGTGTGATGAAACTGTGTAAATACTTGTGGGAAAAGGTCTTGGCAGATATTAAACTAACACTGTGTGCTTTTGTGAGTTCTCTATCTGGTTTTAATACTTCACTTCTGTAAGAGGGTTGAAATTGTCCAACGGAGAACTGTGCTCTTGGTTTAAATTAAGACACACTTACATACTAAGCATGAAGCACTGCCATTCTGCTCATGAGTATCAGTAAATAGAGATTTGAGGATCAACCATTGGAAGGTTTATATTCCTCAGTAAAATGGAGATTGCTTTACAGTCAGACTTTGATCAGATTTGGTCAAAGCTCCTTAATCATCACATCTGCTGTAATACATTCCAATTTGTGCCTATAAATACTACAGTCTTTCTTGGATGCACCGGAGCTCAATTTTGTGTCTCATAGCAAAGGGTCTGTTTTTTATATTTTTAATACATTTCCAGACATTTATAAAAAACAGTTTTCGCTTTGTCATTATGGGGTATTGTGCATAGAGTGATGAGGACAATAATAAGTTACAGCCTTTGAATAAGGCTGTAACTTAAAATGTGGAAAAAGTCTGAATTCTTTCCGAATGCACTGTATAGATACTCACATTCAGTTTCACTTAATGCCAACGTAAATATGATTTTCTCTACATTCCCCTAAACTGTGTCTGCAATAAGCAGAGCAGAGCAGAATAAGAATACTGCTGCCTGGCCTCTAGACCAGAACATACTGCGTGTCCAGCACTGAATACACTCCATTAGGGATAGATACACACCACTGTAATATCTCAGACACCTGACCATGTGGTTCCTTGTCAAAGCAGCCCCTGCTGTGGTAAACTAACATCTGGGTCTGTTGGAGAGGGGGAGAGGGGTGTCCTGTGACTAGGGTCACTCATAGCGTGAGGGTGGAGGTGTTTTGGGCAGCGCTGCAGGTCCCTCTGGTGGTGAGACTCTGTAGGGTTAAATGTGAGTTGGCCTGTAGGAGGGTGATCGTTAGGGGTTTAGGGGCAGGCTTGGGGCAGGAACATGAAGAGGAGAGACAGTGATCATGAGTCGGACTCAGGGACAGTGGGGGTGACGGGGGTGGTGGGGGTTATGGGGCCGATGGTGTTCTGGTAGCCCGTCTGGTAGCAGCTGTTGGCGGACGAGGAGTTGGAGTTCTCCAGGGGTTTGGTGCCTGGGGGGACTAGGTTGGCTTGGGACGGGGGCTTGGGCAAAGGTGTGTCTCTTGGGTTCTTGCCCAGGATGAAGTGCATCTCGTCCACCTCCTCCAGGTTGGAGATGTCCTCCATCATGCTCTTGCGGTAGGAGACGGACAACTTGTTGGAGTCATCAGACATCAGGTTGAAGTGGCGGGCAATGAAGACGATGGCTCAGGGATGCCCAGGGAGGGTAGCTCTGGAAACACTCCTGAGCCTATAGAGAGAGAAACAAGGGAAATAAGGAGAAAAAGAAATACTCCTGGTGCTGACTTCAAACTCTGTAACAAGGCTAGTACACAAAATGTAAAGTGTCTATATGAAACTCTTCACTGTTTTCCAACAGGTTGACTGACCAGTTCCTCCACCCATGCATTGTACCCTGGCGGGCTGATGGCCATCTCAATGATAGTAGCCATAATGAGAACGATGAGACAACGGGAGACGTACTTCCACATGTAGAAATAGAAGGCATGGGGCCGGAAACCCAACATATCCTCCAGGTCCTGCATAAATCTTACACACACATACAGGTGGGTTTAAAATAGGTCCAGACAAATCCTTCAGTTTACAGTATTCACATGTTCCTTGACTCTTTCTCTTCACCCTCTTATCAAACTTTCCTCTTATATCATATGAATATGAATCAGTGATGATCAGTGTGTTCACTTTTAAAAGCTACCTCTCACACTATGCGGCTCTCTGGGGAGACGCCATCCTGTACCTCTTGGTGCCGTAGATCCAGGCCACTGACACATTCTCTAGGATGACCACGACAGTGAGTGGCAGACCAGCAGAATAGTTATCAAACATGATGACAAAGTAGTTCCCAGAGCGCTGGACGAAGAGCAGGCCACAGATAAAGGCTATGATTACAGCAGCACACTGAAAACAGATAAACAGATAAAACTACACTTTATGGAACAACGCAGACTATGAAAAGACACACACAGATGCATACACACACACGCTAACATGCACTCTACACACACGTACATTGTAATGTTGTAATATTGTTGTATTGTGGTATTATACACAGTGGTATAAAGTACTTACTGGAAGTAAAAATACATTAAAGTACTACTTTAGTCGTTTTTTTGGGTATCTGTACTATCTGTAGGCTGGAGAATATCGCCGCCCCAAGGCTGAGCTGGAGGCAGCGTAAGCCGAGAGGCGGTGGTATGAGGAAGCAGCACGGCGGCGCGGCTGGAAGCCCGAAAGCGGCCCCAAAAGTTATTGGGGGAGGCACACGGGGAGTGTGGCGAAGGGAGGTAGGAGACCTGCGCCAACTTCCCGTGCTTACAGGAGAGATCCGACAGAGAGGGACCGGGCAGGCACCGTGTTATGCCGTGAGGCGCACGGTGTCCCCGGTGCGTGTGCATAGCCCCATGCGGTACATCCCAGCTCCTCGTATCGGCCGGGCTAGAGTGGGCATCGAGCCAGGTGCCATGAAGCCGGCTCAGCGCATCTGGTCTCCAGTGCGTCTCCTCGGGCCAGTGTACATGGCACGAGCCTTACGCATGGTGTCCCCGGTTCGCCAGCACAGCCCAGTGCGGGCTATTCCACCTCACTGGCCTGGCTACGGGGAGCATTCAACCAGGTAAGGTTGGCCAGGCTCGGTGCTCGAGACCTCCTGTGCGCCTTACCTCCACGTACCAGCCCTCCGGTGGCAGCCCCCCGCACCAGGCTGTCTCTCCGTCTTCTCCCTACAGGTGCTCCCTTCTCCCTACAGGTGCTCCCGTCTGTCCTGAGCTGCCAGAGTCTCCCGTCTGTCCTGAGCTGCCAGAGTCTCCCGTCTGTTGGAACTGAGGGGCTCCTCACCACCAGTCCATCTCACTGCTAGTTGATGCCACACTTTCAGTGAAATGGCATAGTGTGTGTGAATGTTAATACATACAGTATACAGTACTAAGAGGCAATTTCAATATCTTTTTCATTCAGATGGTCTATATAGGCAGGAGGAGTATGTTATTGTCTCATGTTCCTGACAATCTTTTGAGCCTCCATGTCAACGAGGACAGGCAGAAGCTAAATAAAACAAGGTCAGGAAATCCATCAATTATTAAAGTGCACTCTTTCATACATTTTCACTGTGATCTCTTAAGAAATAAAAGAGCCATCCCTTGCCTCTCCCACGCCACTCTCAGCCACATGGAACTCCAACGGGGGGCTGTCTCCCCCCACACACAGTCTCCGCCTCTCTTTCACGATCTAGTACATTATCCAGTTTACTCATCTTTATAGTCCTATTTTTTTATCTGTTACTTACTCATACAAATGTTTGTCACATTCTATGGAATGAAAAATGTGAGATTGTGAGAAATGTGAGCTTTCTCCATCATAGTAACACAGAGAATCAGAATACTTGTTTTAAGTTGTGTGAGGTGATGCAGACAAGGGGAACAATGTTTAGACAGGCTTTGCTCAATTACAATTCAAGGCATATCTATTATGTCCCCCTGAAAGAGAGTTTGCCTCACTAGCAATTGCAAAATCCAGATCAACAGATTCACACAAAGTTTTTTTCCATTCCATAAAGCAACTGAGGAAAAACACTATTTCTACTGTGTGTACCACTTCAATGAAGAAGAAAAACACGATTTCTACTGTGTGTACCACTTCAATGAAGAAGAAAAACACTATTTCTACTGTGTGTACCACTTCAATGAAGAAGAAAAACACGATTTCTACTGTGTGTACCACTTCAATGAAGAAGAAAAACACTATTTCTACTGTGTGTACCACTTCAATGAAGAAGAAAAATGCAATTTTTGACAACTCAGTAAAGCATCAACTCCGTCATATTTCTGTTAACGTCAACTCTGTCAGAGAGCTGAAAGTTGTAATAGAATGGTTGTTTTACTTGGCATTTTCAAATTAATAATTTTACAGAGTTTAGAATTGTTTATATTTAACTTTTATTTTTAGGGGGGAAAATATGTTTGTTTTGAGAATACAGTGCATTCGAAAGTATTCAGACCCCTTGTGTTACCTATAAGCCTAATTCTAAAATTGATTAAATCGTTTTATTTAACCTTTGTTTAACTGGGAAAGTTAGTTAAGAACCAATTCTTATTTACAATGACGGCCTACCCCAGCCAAACCCGGATGACGTTGGGCAAATTGTGCGCTGCCCTATGGGACTCCCAATCACAGCCGGATGTGATACAGACTGGATTCAAACCAGGGACTGTAGTGATGCCTTAGACCGCTGTGCCACTCGGGAGCCTCTCCTACGCAATACCCCACGATGACAAAGAAAAAACAGGGTTTTAGAAATGTAGATATCACATGTACATACTTTTTTGGACCATTTACTCAATACTTTGTTGAAGCACCTTGGGCAGTGATTACAGCCTCAAGTCTTCTTGGGTATGATGCTACAAGCTAGGCATACCTGTATTTGGGGAGTTTCTACCATTCTTCTCTGCAGATCTTCTCAACCTCTGTCAGGTTTGATGGGGAGCATCGCTGCACAGCTATTTTCAGGTCTCTCCATAGATGTTTTATCGGGTTCAAGTCCGGGCTCTGGCTGGGCCACTCAAGAACATTCAGAGACTTGTCCCAAAACTACTCCTGCGTTGTCTTGGCTGTGTGCTTAGGGTCGTTGTCCTGTTGGAAGTTGAACCTTCGCAACAGTCAGAGGTCCTGAGCACTCTGGAGCAGGTTTTCATCAAGGATCTCTCTGTACATTGCTCCGTTCATCTTTCCCTCGATCCTGACTAGTCTCCCAGTCCCTGCCGCTGAAAAACATCCCCAACGCCATACCACCACCATGCTTCACCTTAGGGATGGTGCCAGGTTCCCTCTAGACGTGATGCTTGGCTTTCAGGTCAACGAGTTCAATCTTTGTTTCAGATCAGAGAATTTAGTTTCTCATGGTCTGAGATTCCTTTAGGGGCCTGTTGGCCAACTTCAAGCAGAATGTAATGTGCCTTTTACTGAGGAGAGGTTTCCGTCTGGCCACTCTACCGTAAAGGCTGATTGATGGAGTGCTGCAGAGACGGTTGTCCTTCTGGAAGGTTCTCCTATCTCCACAGGGGAACTCTGGAGCTCTGTCAGAGTGATCATCAGGTTCTTGGTCACCTCCCTGCCCAAGGCCCTTCTCTCCCGATTGCTCAGTTTGGTCGGGAGGCCAGCACTAGGAAGAGTCTTGGTGGTTCCAAACTTCTTCCATTTAAGAATGATGGAGCCCATTGTGTTCTTGGGGACCTTCAATGCTGCAGACATTTTTTGGTACCCTTCCCCAGATCTGTGCCTCGACACAATCCTGTCTTGGAGCTCTACAGATAATTCCTTCGACCTCATGGCTTGGCTTTTTCTCTGACATGCACTGTCAACTGTGGGACCTTATATAGACAGGTGTGTGCCTTTCCAAATCATGTCCAATCACTTGAATTTGCCACAGGTGGACTCCAAGTTGTAGAAACATCTCAAGGATGATCAATGGAAACAGGATGCACCTGAGCTCAATTTCGAGTCTCATAGCAAAGGGTCTAAATACTTAAGTATTTTTTTACATTTTTTAAATTTGCAAACATTTCTAAAAACCTGTTTTCACTTTGTCATTATGGAGTATTGTGTGTAGATTAATGAGGAAAAACATTTATTTAATCCATTTTAGAATAAGGCTTTAACGTAACAAAATGTGGAAAAAGTCAAGGGGTCTGAATAGTTTCCGAATGTTGTCAAATCTGTCAGTGGCTTGTCAACTCCGTCACTGATGGCTAACCCACTTAAGATCAATTTTCTTGTCAATATTCTGAAAAAATGATTGAATTACTGTTCTGCAACATATGCGTAAACTATTGAAGGATTGTCTGTGCTCAGCTTGAGGGATAATGTTTGCTTTAAATAAAGAAATAAATGTTGCTTTATGTTTTAAATCTAGAAAAACATGCCAGAATGCTAACATAATTAGCCATGGAGCATTTAATAGTGCTATTAAAGAAAACACAAAGAAGTTTGGACATGTGTATTACATATTGAATAATCTAATGTTAGAATTAAACAATCAAGGCCTTTAAACACTTGTTGGACAATAATTATAAAAAATAAATGCTTTTTATGGTGTCTGACGGAGTTGACATAAGTCCATTTTAAGGTATTGTTTTTTCTCTTTATTCAACCCACCCGCCCTTCATCCACACAATATTTAATGACCCTAAACCCATCCGCGGACTGCAGGTTATGAGTCAACCTCACTAGCATGTAATTCAAACTTGTAGTGTATTTGAGGTTTAAAAAGGCTTCTAAAGTTTGTAATTTCCACTTTAAAATGTCAAACTTGATTTGCCCTAATGAATAATGTATCAACCCCTACAAATGTATTCAATTATAATCCACATAGTAATTCACATTTCTGTTGCTGCAGGATTATTTTCCTGCTGTAGCAAACTGCTCAAATGAAGACCCTACATCTGTAGAAACATACGTGTTTCACTGCACCTGTGAAAACATCTGTAAGTATGTTTACCGGACCAATAAACGTTGATTTGATCAAAATATATATTTCAAATATTGTTCACATTAAGGAAAATATTTCTGAAAAAAAGTTGAGATTGTCCAGTCTTTCAAGATTCTCCGAGCTGATGATTGGAAGGGGATCACTTAACAAACTGATTTCCAGCCTCCACATCAACCAAGAGATGATATAATAGGCAACCTAACCAAAGACACCCTCCTCACTGTCACTCACCATTAGACTGGACACCCCTATCCCGCCCAGGCGGGGGCACACATAGTTCCACACCCCGATGCTCCCACGTCGGATCTTCTGGCCCACAGCCAGCTCCAGGAAGAAGAGTGGGATGCCGATGAGGATGAGGAGGATGAAGTATGGGACGAGGTAGGCACCTGAAAGAAAGTGGTCAAAGTGTTCCTGCTATATTCCTTACAATCGACTATTAGGTACATGAGTAGTATTACAGTAATAAGAATGAATTGTGTCTCATTACAAAGGCTGTGGGGAAGGGGAGAGGTAGACAGACTGGGTGACAGACAGACAAACCCTATAGTTGGTGGTCATGAAATATCAGGCCCACTCAGTGAGTCAGGGAGAGGCCAGAGTTCTGAGCCTCAGGAAACTATGTTTGTACTTGACAGTTCTGCATCACTTCAATATGCAATAGCTTTTTGTTTGCCGACACCTTCGAAAATGTTATATATTACTCTCACCCTGGGGGGGGTCTAAATTTGGTTCTTCCCAGCTTAATCCAGGAGAGGCTTAATCAGGATGCTACTGTATTTGATGTGCAGTGGGTGAGTCATCAACAGCAAGATGCAAAGGCTTACGCTGGAGCACTATCACTAATACTCATCCTTCAGGAATGCCAGCTACATAGCCCAGATCTCATAATGGATTGAATATTACAGCACACAAAAAACAAGGCCCTAGAATGAAGGAAGACAGAAAGAAGTACAATCAATCATGTACGTAGAATGTAGTTCAGGAAAGGAAATGTAAACCCTGCATGCTGCTCTTGGCCCCGAGCCACAGTGTCCTCAGATCAGTTGACACACACTGTCCTCATTTAGCCAGATCCAATCAATCACAGCCTATCTGAACTTGGGTCAACTCACAGCCCTGATATACTGTATAGCATGCTCACTGAGGTAAAGATGTGTGCAATCCGAGAGAGAGGTAGAGGGAAATAAGGAGAGAGAGGAAAAGGGCAGGAGGCCCAGGCGTTAACCACTCAACACCATTTAATGTGGCTGTAAATGGCTGTCAGGAGGCAAATTAGGGGTTGAAAGTTGGCTGTCCTTCTGGGCACACAACCAGGCTGCTTGGTTATAGGAGTCTTTAAATCCTGCCTATTAGCAATATATCCGGAAGAGAGGGCATGTGAAAGACAACCCAGTGAGCACTATCCATGCCAATGTCCATGGATGTTTTCTTTTGGACCAGACTAGATTTAGCCCAGACATAGACGTATGATGGTTCAGATTTGGTCCGGACCGGAAGTGATTTGGCTGAACATAGAAGTCTTCCACTGGGCACAGGCATCAGTTCAACATTTAGTTATGATTTACATTTGGTTGAGTTGTCAGCCTCCCATGAATTCAACATGAAATCAACAAAACATTCCCCCATTGATTACTTTTTGCAAATCCAATCAGTTTTTCAAGTTGACTCAACATCACTCACATAGATTTTTGTTGTTAAAATCACATGGAAACAACGTTGACTCAATTTTTACCCAGTAGGCTATGATAGACTTCTATGATTGAACCAATGTTTCACAAGTTTGGACAGTACAGTACAGTAAAGTAGAGTATAGTTCAGTACAGTATAGTACAGTGAAGTATAGTACAGTATAGTACAGTAAAGTATATTTCAGTACAATACAGTAGAGTACAGTGCAGCAGAGTATAGTACAGTAGAGCACAGCAGAGTACAGTACAGTTGTAGAGTAATGTAAAGTATAGTATAATTCAGTACAGTACAATACAGTACAGTGGGGCACAGAAGAGTAAAGAAACGTAAAATGTACTATATTGTACCCTACTGGACTTTACTCTTATCTATTGTCCTGTAGTCTACTGTACTAAACTCTACTGTGCTTTAATGTACTGTGCTGTACTGTGCTGCCCAAACTTGGGAGACATTGACTTCCGGTCTGGACCGACCAAATTTGGTATTGTTTGGGGGCGGAGCTCATTAGAGTAATACCCAGGATGCTTCGCAAGTGTTCCTTTTTACATTTACATTTTAGGGTTTTAGCAGACATTCTTATCCAGAGCAATTTACATTCAGTGCATTCAACTAAGGTAGATAAACCACATTTTAAAAAATATATTATTTAACCTATATTTAACTAGGCAAGTCAGTTAAGAACAAATTCGTATTGACAACGACGGCCTACCAAAAGGCAAAAGACGTCCTGCGGGGACGAGGGCTGGGATTAAAAATACATTTAATAAAAATACAGGATAAAACACACATCACGACAAGAGAGACAACACAACACTACGTAAAGAGAGACCTAAGACAACAACATAGTTGTTGATGATGATGTCAAGCAAAGAAGCACTGAGTTTGAAGGTAGGCCTTGAAATACATCCACAGGTACATCTCCAATTGACTCAAATTATGTCAATTAGCCTATCAGAAGCTTCTAAAACCATGACATCATTATCTGGAATTTTCCAAGCAGTTTTAAAGGCACAGACAACTAAGTGTATGCAAACTTCTGACCCACTCAAATTGTGATTCAGTGAAATAAGTGAAATAATCTGTTTGTAAACAATTGTAAGAAAAATTACCTTTGTCATGCACACAGTAGATGTCCTAACCGACTTGTCAAAACTATAGTTCATTAACAAGAAATTTGTGGACCAGTTGCAAAACGAGTTTTAATGACTCCAACCTACCGTCATTTCCGGACTATAAGCCGCTACTTTTTTTCCCACGCGTTGAACCTCGCGGTTTATACAATGACGTGGCTAATTTATGGATTTTCCCGCTTTCACAAGATTTGTGCCGCCAGAAAACTGAGCACCGTCACATAATGTGACGTAAATCGAACACGCTCAAACTTCCCATCATTCTTATTACGGTAGTCATTTTGTCACCCTCATCATGGCAAAGACACGAAGAAATGCATATGATGCAGCTTTCAAGTTGAAGGCGATCGATCTGGCTGTTGGAAAAGGAAATAGAGCTGCTGACAGCGTGGAGCATTGTCAAAAAATCCACTATCATCAACGGGTTTCGAAAGGCTGGACTGCTGCGTGTTGAAGAGGGCAGCGATCCAACATCGGATGAAGGAATTCTGGGGCTTTTCAACTCCGACACCGAAGGAGATGACTTCAGTGGTTTCAATGCACAGGAGGAGGGAGATAGTGACCAATGACTTTCTTGGTAGACTACTGTTTAAAGGCTGTGTAAAATTAATTTGTTTCAATGTACCGGTATGCACCTGCGGCTTATAGACATGTGCGGCTTATTTATGTACAAAATACATATTTTTTAATAATTCAGTGGGTGCGGTTTATATTCAGGTGCGCTTAATAGTCCAGCAATTACGGTAAGTGTCTGAATATTTATGAAAATGTGATATTTCAGTTTTTTTATTTTAAAACCCCGCTATTGCTTTGTCATTAGGGGGTATTGTGTGTATATTGAGGAGGAAAAAACATAATTGAATCAATTTTAGAATAAGGCTGTAACGTAACAAAATGTGTAAAAAGTCAAGGGGTCTGAATACTTTCCGAATGCACTGTATATTTAGAGTGGTGTTTGTGGAGCTGTGCTCCCCTCTTGGCAGCCCAGTCTGACTGTGATGGCTGGCCAGTGTAGCTGTCATGATGTTCTTTCAGTCTGGGTCACTGAGTAGCCAGGTGAGTAAACACTGAGCACAGGTAAAATCCTAGAGGAAAACTTGGCTCAGTCTGATTTCCACCAGACACTGGGAGATGATTTCACCTTTCAGCAGGCCAATAACTGAAAATATGATTTATATTTGTTCTTCTACAGTTCTACTTAGAAGCACTTCATGTACTTGTACAGCGTAGAGCCCTGAACTATAATAACAAGTAAGCCATATCACTCAGCATTTTGTGGCAGGGCACGCACTTTGTTGATTCTTGATGTTCAGTTGTAGAACTGTTAATCTGTTTTTACTATTGGATATACATAGTTTGTCATGACTTTGCCCTGTTGGGTGAAGTTCATAAAAAAAACCTTTCTCTCTTTCCCCCCACAGGTTTATGATGCCCCCACCCCCCCATAAATACCTTTCCCCTTTCTCTCTCCACTCTACAAAAATGGATTTATGAAAATCTATTGTTACCAGAGAGAGAGACTTTGCAATACAGTAACATCAAAAGGTTGGGTATGGAACAATATTTCTGTAATCCAACCAGTTGAAAGTATCCGTTGGTACTAAAACATTAATATTAAAGAATATTTGTCACGTTCTGACCTTTATTTCCTTTGTTTTGTCTTTATTTAGTATGGTCAGGGCGTGAGTTGGGGTGGGCACTCTATGTTCGTGTTTCTATGTTTTTTCGATTTCTGTGTTTGGCCTGATATGGTTCTCAATCAGAGGCAGCTGTTTATCGCTGTCCCTGATTGAGAACCATATTTAGGTAGCCTGGGTTTCACTGTTGGTTTGTGGGTGTTTGTTTCCTGTGTCAGTGCCACACTGGACCGTTTCGTTTCGTTCATGTGATCGTTTATTGTTTTGTATTTCATAGTGTTCAGGCTTTTCTTATTAAAATCGTCATGGACACTTACCACGCTGCGTATTGGTCCGATCCTTGCTACGCCTCTTCAGGCAAGGAGGAGGAAATCTGCCGTTACAATATTAACTAAGACAAAATCATTTAGAACTGAATTTTTCCAGTATAATATAGGTTCAGCAAATCCCCTTCATGTTTGGGATACCTTTAAATGTATCTTCAGGGGTCATTCAATTCAATATTCATAAATAATTTAAAAAAAGCAGTTTCTGGCTAAAGAAACAAGGGAAATCCATGAACTAAAAGTACAGGTAGCTAGCAATAAAAACGATACTACAAAATAAGTTAGAGGAAAAACAACAAACTTGAGGAACTTATTCAAGAACGATCTAATGTAATCTACTACAAAAATCAAGCAAACTGGATGGAATATGGAGAAAAATGCACAAAATTCTTCCTGAATCGTCAATACAAGAACGCTAACAAAAATAATTTGCAGAAACTTGTTACTGAAGACTGAGTCATCAATGATTCTCTGAATGATATTTTAAAAGAGGAAGCTAATTATTTTAGGCAGATGTTCTCTTTTCTGTCTCATCCTCTTCCACTGAATGAAGATTACGGTAAGGAATTCTTTCCAAATAATATAAGAAATGGAAAATTAACAAATGTACAGGAAGATCAGTACGAAGGCCAAATTAGAGGGAGAACTTTTGAGGCTATTAAACCTGTTTAGGACATGGCAGATTTACGCCCCCTTTGGAGAAATTGGGTACCCCTAGAAAACTGAAAAAAAAATTATAAAAAATTGCTAATATATGCATATAATAATTATTATTGGATAGAAAACACTCTAAAGCTTCTAAAACCGTTGGAATTATGTCTGTAAGTATAGCAGAACTCACAGGGCATGCATTCTTCCAAACTAGTTTTTGTGGCCATGAAAGTTGGAGCAACTTTGACGTCATGGCCCCCACCCTTCCCGACCACTTATGGATCTGGGGACACTTTCCATCTCTTCCACTAGATGTCCTCTTTCTTTGGAGCGTTCAATCGTTCAAATCGCGCGAGAATTGGCCCTATAGGAGTGATTGGAGTAAGTGTCGCGATAAAAAAACCTGTGCGTTAGGGCGCGAATTGGTCACAGCCATTCCTTTGTTCCAGTACTCCTGGGAAGAGCAAACGATGCTCGGTTGAATTGAAGTTTGTTTTGCACGTCTAAAACATCATAAAGCTTGCTTCTGCACTTAGTTTGACCTGTTTAGTCGACATATAATGTGTAATTTTGAAGTTTTGATGCGCAACTTATCCGGACCGGAGGACGTTTTGGGTGCATTTCAGCTGATGTTATTAGCAGTAGCTAATACAAAGACGCAAGACTTGAAACCAAACGATGTATTGGGTAAGTATGAACCCTTCCAGAACATTCTGAACGAAGACCATCGAAGGTAAGGGAATATTTATGCTTAAATCTGTGTTTCTGTTGACTCCAACATTACGTAGAAATGTAGCTTGGAACTGAGCGCGTCTCAGATATATTGAATAGTGTGCGATTTCTGTAACGTTAAAAAGAAATGTAACAGAGCGGTTGCATAAAGAAGCAGTGTATCTTTCTAACTATATGTGGAACATGTATATTTAGCCAAAGTTTATGATGTTTATTTACGTTATCTTGCCGTGCTACCTAGATTTCCTGCAGACATTTTTGAGTAATTTCTGAACATGAGTGCATTGTAAATGGACATTTATGGATATATATGGCATATTATTGAAAAAAAAAAAATGTACTGTGTAACGTGCCCTATTACTGTCGTCTGATGAAGATTTTCAAAAGGTTAGTGAGCGATTTATTTTTTAATCCTGCTTTTATAATTTTTTATTTTCTGGGACAAAATGGCTGCCGCTTGTCTTGATTTCGGTGGTGGTCTAATATAAATATGTGGTGTGTTTTCGCCGTAAAACATTTAAAAATTCTGACATGCTGGGTAGATGAACAAGGTGTTTATCTTTCATTTGAGCTATTGGACTTGTTAATGTGTGGAGGTTAAATATTTCTAAGAATATTTTTGCGTTCCATGCGCCACGGGTTGAGCTGGACGGGGGGGGGGGTGGTGTTCCTCGTGAGGAACTCCTGGCTTCAACATTAAATCCTTTCAGTCTGGAAAAACCCCAGGGCTTGATGGCATACCGTTAGAGGTATATTATATTATATTATTTTTTTATATACTAAAAGCTCCATTGTTAGATTGTTTTAACTACTCCTATAGAAATGGTAGTCTGTCAGGAACTCAGCAGGAAGGTCTGATTTCTCTATTATTAAAACAAGACCCAGATGGCAAATATAAAGACCCGGTCTATCTAAAAAAAACTGGAGACCCCTTACACTTCAATGTTGTGAAGCAAAAATACTAGCGAAATGCATAGCACTCAGAATTAAAAGGGTTTCACCAGGTATTGTTCATCCTGATCAGACAGGTTTTTTATATGGATGATACATTGGAGATAAAATACGACAACTACTAGAAATAAAACATCAAGAAACATATAAAAAGCCAGGAACGGTATTTATAGGGGATTTTGAAAAGGCATTTGATAAAGTAATACATGTAATAGTGCCAGACATGCACACAAACATAAAGTAGGCATTGCTGTTATGATTTCAGTTGTCCTTGATGTCCTTTGTTTTAAATGTATTATTTTGTAGTATTTGTTTTTTCATTGTTGTTTGCTGTTTTCTTCTGTCTTTTCCTTTTTTCTCTGTAGTTCATTCTCTTGGTTATTGGTGTGTTGGGGGTTCTTGGGGGTGGGGAATGGAATTAATTGTATTTTTTATTTATTTTTATTCGGGGGGGGGGGGACTGTGGGAGGGCTCTCGAATGGTTGAGGGGCAGCTATTGGGGAACTGTGGGGGGGATCTTGGAGGGTTCGGGTTTCACAAGATTGTGATCATGAAAAAGGAAACTATGACATATATTTTATGTCACTATCATGCACACGCACCCTCACACATAAGGATGGCTCTGTTGTGGAAAGACTGATACATGTTTGATAGTGTCTTGATGCTGTATTGTTTGCCCTTCATGTTCTAATACTTTAATGTTACCCCTTCCTTGTGTTTTTGAAATAAATAATTACAAAAAATAAAAAATTATATATATTTTTTTAAAGAATATGATGTCAGATCAGTTGTCTCAGACATTATTACTGATGACAGGACAACATAAATTGTATCTTGGAAAGTCTACACATTCTAGTTATCAGATTCACATGGAATTGTTGTGCAATTTAAATGTTTAAATATGAAACTATTTGTGAAAAATTTCAATTTAATTTTAGCCTTCTAAATGAGAGAATTATTTTCATAAGTAAACTATGCTCACTCAGTGGCCACGCCCAAGTGAACAGACATTGGTTGGAGAGGGATGAAACAAGCCCTTTTCTTCTCCAGTATTGTAACGATTGTCTTCCTCTTCTGATGAGGAATATGATGGACCGGACCAATGCACAGCGTGGTAAATGTTCATGTTAATTTATTAGAACAAAAAGAAAATAACAAAGAGAGTGAAACGAAAACGAAACAGGTGCAGCAACACAAAACAGGAAACAACTACCCACAACCCATAGTGGGAAAACAGGCTGCCTAAGTACAGTGGGGCAAAAAAGTATTTAGTCAGCCACCAATTGTGCAAGTTCTCCCACTTAAAAAGATGAGAGAGGCCTGTAATGTTCCTCATAGGTACACTTCAACTATGGCAGACAAAATGAGAAAAAAAATCCAGAAAATCACATTGTAGGATTTTTAATGAATTTATTTGCAAATTATGGTGGAAATAAGTATTTGGTCACCTACAAACAAGCAAGATTTCTGGCTCTCACAGACCTGTAACTTCTTCTTTAAGAGGCTCCTCTGTCCTCCACTCGTTACCTGTATTAATGGCACCTGTTTGAACTTGTTATCAGTATAAAAGACACCTGTCCACAACCTCAAACAGTCACACTCCAAACTCCACTATGGCCAAGACCAAAGAGCTGTCAAAGGACACCAGAAACAAAATTGTAGACCTGCACCAGGCTGGGAAGACTGAATCTGCAATAGGTAAGCAGCTTGGTTTGAAGAAATCAACTGTGGGAGCAATTATTAGGAAATGGAAGACATACAAGACCACTGATAATCTCCCTCGATCTGGGGCTCCACGCAAGATCTCACCCCGTGGGGTCAAAATGATCACAAGAACGGTGAGCAAAAATCCCAGAACCACACGGGGGGACCTAGTGAATGACCTGCAGAGAGCTGGGACCAAAGTAACAAAGCCTACCATCAGTAACACACTACGCCGCCAGGGACTCAAATCCTGCAGTGCCAGACGTGTCCCCCTGCTTAAGCCAGTACATGTCCAGGACCGTCTGAAGTTTGCTAGAGAGCATTTGGATGATCCAGAAGAAGATTGGGAGAATGTCATATGGTCAGATGAAACCAAAATATAACTGTTTGGTAAACACTCAACTCGTCGTGTTTGGTGGACAAAGAATGCTGAGTTGCGTCCAAAGAACACCATACCTACTGTGAAGCATGGCGGTGGAAACATCATGCTTTGGGGCTGTTTTTCTGCAAAGGGACCAGGACGACTGATCCGTGTAAAGGAAAGAATGAATGGGGCCATGTATCGTGATATTTTGAGTGAAAACCTCCTTCCATCAGGAAGGGCATTGAAGATGAAATGTGGCTGGGTCTTTCAGCATGACAATGATCCCAAACACACCGCCCGGGCAACGAAGGAGTGGCTTCGTAAGAAGCATTTCAAGGTCCTGGAGTGGCCTAGCCAGTCTCCAGATCTCAACCCCATAGAAAATCTTTGGAGGGAGTTGAAAGTCTGTGTGGCCCAGCAACAGCCCCAAAACATCACTGCTCTAGAGGAGATCTGCATGGAGGAATGGGCCAAAATACCAGCAACAGTGTGTGAAAACCTTGTGAAGACTTACAGAAAACGTTTGACCTCTGTCATTGCCAACAAAGGGTATATAACAAAGTATTGAGATAAACTTTTGTTATTGACCAAATACTTATTTTCCACCATAATTTGGAAATAAATTCATAAAAAATCCTACAATGTGATTTTCTATATATTTTTTTCTAATTTTGTCTGTCATAGTTGAAGTGTACATATGATGACAATTACAGGCCTCTCTCATCTTTTTAAGTGGGAGCACTTGCACAATTGGTGGCTGACTAAATACTTTTTTACCCCACTGTATGGTTCTCAATCAGAGACAACGATCGACAGCTGCCTCTGATTGGGAACCATACCAGGCCAAACACAGAAATACAAAACCTAGAATACACAACATAGAATACCCACCCCAACTCACGCCCTGATCAAACTAAAACAGAGACATAAAAAAGGAACTAAGGTCAGAACGTGACAAGTATAAAAGCCCCCGTAACCCAAGTCACGTCAGACTAAGCAAACCCCAGCGTGAGCTGTGGTTGTGAATGGATAAATATCCACTCTACATAACAAGATTTACATAAGACCAGATCACTTGGAGGTGACGATCACCATGCTGGAAGGATGAATTTCTACTAGACCAGCTAGAATAAGGCGCAAGCTGATTATGGCAAATGGTATAAACTTTGAACTCTTATTCACTAAAGAAGAAGTGATACATCCTAGAAGTCGAGTTCTAAGCTATGCTACCATAAGATTTTGTATTTATGGTAGCATAGCTTCTCAAGGTCCGATAGAGACGAAATCCCATTTGTCCCTCAGTCTTCCCGCTCTTTCATTCAAACCCAACCCCCTTCTTTTGTGTAATCAGTTGTCATGTCGGTTTCGTCCGCTAGGGACTTTTTCTTTTATTACATGATTAGTAATCAATGTATGATCCATCCTGTGTATATGTAATTCTGTGTGATTATTTAGATATTTAGTAAATCAATAATTAAGCCAATTTTTGTATTGCTGATTCAACTTGTTATCCAGGGTTCATGAAGATAACCAATAATTTTACGGTGTTCAGATGAGACTGAATAAGGTGACGATAATAATTGACTACTATTGATATAAAAGATCTTCAGATCTTTAAGAGTTTATTTGGAAAATAGCAGCTCTTCCATGGTGCCCCAGGTTATTAACGAGTTAATTGTTGCATGGCTTAATTTAATCATGTAATCAATCAAGCATTAGGTGATCGGTTTGATAAAATAGCCTGTCATATAATTTAATCAGTCAGAGACACAACATTATTGACGCCGCGTACGAGGAATCTAAAATAGAATGACGCTTTCATTTTGATTCAGCCTATATAAAATTGAAAAGCAGATTACATAATACAACCAGTTTATTAAATACATTATTGGAGTGGTAGACAGGAAGTGGTGAGCCGTGTGTGTGTTCTGGAGGCTGCCTCCGTGTTGTTCTCTTTTCAGGTTCTTCCAAGTAAATTAGACATTTTAAACATTCCCATATTAACCTAGATGAACCAACTTCTCAGGTTAATTAAAGTTTAATTCCCAGATAGCCTGCCTATCCAGGTATGATTAATCATTATCATTGATTAATCAATTTGCTTTTGTAAAATTTATTCATGTCCAACTCCCACATTACTGATACAGTACTCATAGTTCATTAACGTCTATAAATCGATTAAAATCGTCTTTGCAGCTTCCAACGAATTCCAAAACCAAATATTGAAAAAAATAGGATTTCTTTTTTCTCTACATTTTTCAAATAATGTGCAAGCTATCAGAGGTGGTCACCACTCCTCCTCTAATTAGTGAACCTCCTGTCACGCCCTGACTTTAGTTATCTTTGTTTTCTTTATTATTTTGGTTAGGTCAGGGTGTGACGAGGGTGGTATGTGTGTTTCACCTTGTCTAGGGTTTTCTGTATATCTATGGGGTTTTGGTATTGTCTAGGTAAATGTAGGTCTATGGTGGCCTGAATTGGTTCCCAATCAGAGACAGCTGTTTATCCTTGTCTCTGATTGGGGATCCTATTTAGGTTGTCATTTTCCATTTTGTTTTTGTGGGTTATTGTCTATGTGTAGTTGCATGTCAGCACTCGTTAGTATTAGCGGCACTGTCGTTTTGTTTAGTGTTCTTCGTAATTAAAGAAGAATGTATTCAAATCATGCTGCGCCTTGGTCTCATCGTTACGATGAACGTGACACCTCCACCCATAAAAGGATTGATCTCAGCAGCGATACCAAACATGCCATTAGCGGAAAAACTGCAGAAATTGCAAACAATGCACTCCAAAATAAACCATCAAACGCAGGCTTTGTAACGGTTCTCTCTACTTTAGCCCTTATGTATCGCCATCAAAGACTGGCATGGGTCCAATACTGCAGTGCACAGCTGAAGCACGTGTAAGACATGGCTGACATGAGGGGATAGGTGGAGAGAACCGAGCAACTATTGACAAAAGCAGGAAATGAAAACATTCTGCTAGCCGAAGAACTGCGTTTGAAATCTGATCAATTAAAAGTAATTGCAAATAATTATGATGATGAACGAGCACAAACTCTTCAACAAAATCGTTGTCTCCAGGAACAAATCGATTTAGCCAGAACGAAATAGGATGTAGTCCACTCCGAACTAGATAAATCTGTTGAGTTATCTACAAACAGGAGCGCACAATTTGATAACATGCAGGCAGTTTTGTTGAACATTACTCAAAGAAACAATGTTCTACTCTAAATACTGCAGACCAAAGACGACCAGTTAATGAACACAATGACTAAGTTGGATGACAAATCAGTAGAAGACATTGACGTCTCTGACCAAATTAATGATGAGAGAACTCAGGTGATGAAGATGTAAATATTGATTTCTAAGCTAACGGTGGAAATCTCATCACTGAATCTCTCGCTCTGTACTCAAGACCTCTATTTGCAAACAATGACAGATAATTTTGAGACCGAAAGGAGCAAGTGCGACACTCACGTGTCCAAAATCAGTACTCTAAGCGCTCAAGTGGACTCTGCAATGCAGCAGAATACCACCCTTAGGTACAATATGATGGAATTCCAGAATGGTCACGTGCTACAGCGTGACTACCCAAACAAGCAACCGGAGTCCGGTCCTCAAAGGCGTGAAGACGATAGAAGGTTTCAGACTTCCCTCGTGTCCCTCAGTCTTCTCCTTTTGGCCATTCGGCACTGAGTAATATGGCGACTCTTCGCCAACAAAGCCAAAGCTTGACTTCTCCTCTTGGCCTTTCGGCCCCAATATCCTCACAGGATGAAGCCAACCCTCTCTACCCGCTTGGTGCGGAATACCTCTGACAAACCTATCAAGAATGTCCCCACCTTTGACACTGTTCTAGGTCAGCCAAACGATACTGAGACGTTCCTAGCTGACATAGAGGACACATTGGATGGCTACCCGAACTCTAAGGGTTCTGACAGGGTTTACCTGTTGAAGCGAACGTTGAATAGACATATGACGAGGTTCATTCGTCTATAACAGCAACACGTGCTAAACGACTACGCTCAACTAGACATAGCTTTGAAATTAGAATTCAGTGGTTCTGCAACTCGCAAACACGATAGCTCACTGGCTAACACGGTCAAACAAGCTCAGAATGAACACCCACATGCTAACTATCATAGGCTTCGTTCAGCTTGCTTTGGCCTACTCACTGAAACAGGAATGGAAGAGCTGTTACCATTCAAACAAATGTTTCTGTCAAACATGTTTCAAGGTTTTACTGCTAACCTACAAAGCATTACATGGGCTTGCTCCTACCTATCTCTCTGATTTGATCCTGCCGTACATAGCTACACGTACTCTATGGTCACAAGACGCAGGCCTCCTAATTGTCCCTAGAATTTCTAAGCAAACAGCTGGAGGCAGGGCTTTCTCCTATAGAGCTCAATTTTTATGGAACTCGGTCTCAACCTTTAAGTCTTTACTGAAGACTCATCTCTTCAGTGGGTCATATGATTGAGTGTAATCTGGCCCAGGAGTGTAAAGTTGAACTGAAAGGCTCTGGAGCAACGAACCGCCCTTGCTGTCTCTGCCTGGCCGGTTCAATTTTAGAATAAGGCTGTAACACAACAAAATGTTGAAAAAGTGAAGGGATCTGAATACTTTCTGAGTACACCGTATATGTTGCACATAAACAGTTATAGGAATCTCCTTACAACAATGCCTCGGTATGCCTTGGCTCGTTCACAACTGAGTTTTCTTTGTTGCAAGTGCATGATAACAAACGAATCACATGAGAGAAAAGAGAGACCCACATGCTACTCTTGCTACTGTCACTGTTCTTGATGAAGACCTTGAGGCTGATACGTAAAACTTAAAAAATGACATTGATAATAGCAAGAGCAGCATGGGGGTTTCTGCCTCGGTATAAAAACACTGGTTACAATTTACAGTGTAGTATATTACTTCATGATCATTTAGTTTCATTTTTAAAAAGGTCCTTAGATGTGTTTCTAAAACTCATCAACAGTGTACCCACTGTCCTTATTTATCCCTGCTAACTGTTTTTCACAGGCAAATTTAGATTAGAAATATTGCTTATCCGAAAGAAGTTAGAGACTGGTTTTAAGTCCCTCTGATGTGAATGTTGCATAACGGTAAGTGAAATGTAAAATTACATTTTACTCAGTCATGATATCCTCCTTAAAGGCTATATTGTCTAAAAAAAAAAATTTTAAGATTCAGACAGTGGCTATTTAAAAGCATTTATGAAGAACATTTGGTATTGAACAAATGTTCATGAGTTACAATTATTACTCCATATTATCAGGGGTAACAGGATCCATTCATCTTGAATGTTTAATGATACTCATGGGTAGGGTAGAGTGTTTTCACTGCTTATGAGTGGGGGAGAGACGAGCTCTTGAAAACAATGATTTTCAGCCTTTTATGTCTGCAGCATGAGCTTATAATTCAGTTTAACAGAACTCTGACAGAAATACCAGATAACAGGTGCCTGATGTCCTGGTAGGGTTTCTGATATGCTGCTTGTATAACTGCATAGAATGGCAGGCAAACCCTTAATAATCTCCAAGTTTCATTTGATAGATTTGACACAGATAAAAGAACAGCAGTGGACTCATGTTCCCCCCTTCTGAAGATGGAATGTTGAACAGAGAGTAGCAGAAAGGATAGACATATTAATATGCCAAGTGTATTGATCATCAGTAGTCATGTTATGTTGTCAGATCATGCAGGGCCCTTCACTGATAATATTGCATGGATTTTGATTAATTACTTATTTCACAGTAGGTAATGTTGACTTTGCATTATGAAGAGGTAAGTAGTGACTTTTTCTTAGCCATCACTAGTCCCAGGTGGCGTTGTGAGCAGCACATGCTGTCGTTTCACCATTCACAAAAAGATTCTAGAATGTTCTAACGCTAAGATTATAACGCTTAGTTATTTTATTTGATACTGAAAGCTTTGGATAATCTATTTTTTCTTATTATTATTTTACCAGGGAAAATGACACACATTCTCATTTACAGCAACGACCTGGGGAATAGTTACAGGAGGATGAATGAGCCTAAAATTGTCACCAGTACTATTTCAGGAGATCAGATGTTTGTATGAAATGTGCATTTTTACTGTGCTGCATGTGTTTGTTGTTTCTCTGGCCAGTCTTGTCTTTGTGTTAAGGATGTGGCCCGGTCTCGTCAGTCGTCAGCTTATTGATTAATCCTCCAGGAAGCATTTTTCAGGGGATCGGATGTTTCTATGAAATGTGCATTTTTACTGTGCTGCATGTGTTTGTTGTTTCTCTGGCCAGTCTTGTCTTTGTGTTAAGGATGTGTCCCGGTCTCGTCAGTCATCAGCTTTTTGATGAATCCTCCAGGAAGCATTTTGCAGCAGGTTGTACCCCATCATGCACTGTAGTAAATGCACATTAACACCCCATACTAGTGTATTATGACCTCCTTTTGTGTTCCACATGAAAGGAGTGAACAGGGATTATTCACATGTTTGAGTGTCACAGGGGCTTGGGAAAGAACAACACTTCAAGCTGGAAAAGGAGGAAAGAAGGATAGGCTGAAAAAGTGGAAGAGTCAGAACTGTAAAACTGTACAATGTGCAGAGTTTTACCTGAAGATGTTTTATGTCATTAACAAACATCTGGTTGATACCATATTAAACAAGGAATTCATCTGACAAGGGATAGACACCTTGGTGAGTACATTTTCTAATGCTCTCAGTGGTTACCATTTTTTAAAATCTGTATTGCATTTAGCCAGTCATTATTTGTACATACCATATTAGATTTCAATCATAACAATTGCTATAATGTTATTTTTTAATAAAGAGTTGTATCTAAACATGTCGTTTTTCATGTGTTCTCTTGTATTAATTTGTAGTCTATTTGCAAATGAAGTTGAATGTTGTAGTCATTAGTTTTGCAGGGTTCAAACCAGTGATTTATATACACTTAGATGACTGACAGGGTGCGCTGTTTACAAGCCACCAGATCTCCATCTTGGCACTCAACTACCATTGTTAAAATATATATTTGGAAGTTATAGAAATGCTTTTATTATTAATGTCTACATGCTTCTTCTGAGGAGTGCCAATAGGCAGACAGGTGACTTCAAAGCCTCACATTGGCCAATACATAGCATCAGCAATTCAGGGTTTATTTACATCGGTTCAAACCTGACGGCATTAATTACAATTTTACAAAAATAATAAGACACGTTCATTCAGCAGTAAATTCTGACTGTCCTCTAGAGGGCAGAGTTGCCTAAAGAAGTTGGATGATAACGTCATTTAGATCTTTGCAGAGGCATATGCAATATCAGCTAATATGTTATCACTGATATCTTATTTGAAAACACTAATCAAATGGTTATCTAATCAAATTGGTGTAGTGCAAACAATTGAAAAAATTCCCATCAGGCTGAGGTATTTGGAAAGTACTTTCAGACCTGTATTTGCAGTTATTAGTCACTCTGTCTATATTCCTTGTTTCAAAAGGCCATTAATCTGGGTCTTTGAAGCCACTAATCTAAAAATTAACCAATGGTACAGACTAGGGCTGTTACAGTGACCATATTACCACCACACCGCGGGTCACGAGTCATGACGACAGTCAAATTCCATGTGACCGTTTAGTCACGGTAATTAGGCTTCTCCAAGCTCTAATTCTGCTGATGGTCATTAGTAGCCTACCAAACTTGCTAACTGCCTGGTACTCAGCACTCTATTGTCCCTCTAATCACTCTGACATCATTTCAAATATAATCGAAAATCTAATCAAACACTTCATGAGAGCCCATGAGCTCAAGTTGTGCAACATTTCTATAGGCTATGCAATTGCGTGACAAAACAGGGGGATGGCCTTGATTAAAAAGAGGAGGATCCCATCAGCTTTCTATAGGCTAGGCCATCTATATTTATTTCTCAACTTTCCTAATATTAAGCACATTGCTTATCTTTACAACAGGAGTATAGCCTACCTGCCTGGCATGAAAATTAACCACAGGAAAAGCATCCTCCATTCGCTATTTAAGTGCATTGATTACATGTGCATAGAGTGCATGTATTTTTTCCCCCGTTTCGAGGCCAGTGCATGATAATGGTCCATTCTAAATCAAAACAAATTTCACACATTATTTAGTATACAGTACCAGTCAAAAGTTTACACATCTACTCATTCCAGGGTTTTTCTTTATTTTTACTATTTTCTACATTGTAGAATAATAGTGAAGACATCCAAACTATGAAAAAACATATGGAATCATGTAGCAACCAAAAAAGTGTTAAACAAATCAAAATATATGTTTTTATGAGATTCTTCAAAGTAGCCACCCTTTGCCTTGATGACAGCTTTGCACACTCTTGACATTCTCTCAACCAGCTTCATGAGGTAGTCACCCAGATTGCATTTCAATTAACAAGTGTGCCTTATAAATTTGGTGAATTTCTTTCCTTAATTTGTTTGAGCCAATCAGTTCTGTTGTGACAAGGTATACAAAAGATAGCTCTATTTTGTAAAAGACCAAGTCCATATTGGCAAGAAGAGCTCAAATAAGCAAAGAGAAACGACAGTCCATCATTACTTTAAGACATGAAGGTCAGTCAATCCGGAACATTTCAAGAACTTTGAAAGTTTCTTCAAGTGCAGTCGCAAAAATCATCAAGCGCTATGATGAAACTGGCTCTCATGAGGACAGCCACAGGAAAGGAAGACCCAGAGTTAACTCTGCTGCAGAGGATACATTCATTAGAGTTAACTGCACCTCAGATTGCAACCGAAATAAATGCTTCACAGAGTTCAAGGAACAGACACATCTCAACATCAACTTTTCAGAGGGGACTGTGTGAAATCAGGCCTTCATGGTTGAATTGCTGCAAAGGACTACTAAAGGACACCAATATGAGACTTGCTTGGGCCAAAAAACACGATCAATGGACATTAGACCGGTGGAAATCAGTCCTTTGGTCTGATGAGTCCAGATTTGAGATTTTTGGTTCCAACCGTTGTGTCTTTGTGAGACGCAGAGTAGGTGAGCAGATGACCTCCACGTGTGGTTCCCACCGTGAAACATGGAGGTGTGATGATGTGGGGGTGCTTTGCTGGTGACACTATCAGTGATTTATTTAGAATTCAAGGCACACTTAACCAGCATGGCTACCACAGCATTCTGCAGCGAAACGCCATCCCATCTGGTTTGTGCTTAGTGGGACTATAATTAGTTTTTCAACAGGACAATGACCCAAAACACACCTCCAGGCTGTGTAAGGGCTATTTGACCAAGTAGGAGAGTGATGTAGTGCTGCATCAGATGACCTGGCCTCTACAATCACCCGACCTCAACCCAATTGAGATGGCTTAGGATGAGTTGGACCGCAGAGTGAAGGAAAAGCAGTGCTCAGCATATGTGGGAACTCCTTCAAGACTGTTGGAAAAGCATTCCTCATGAAGCTGGTTGAGAGAATGCCAAGAGCGTGCAAGCTGTCATCAAGGCAAAGGGTGGCTACTTTGAAAAATCTCAAATATATCTTTGTTTTGGTTACTACATTATTCTATATGTGTTATTTCATGTTTTGATGTCTTCACTATTATTATACAATGTAGAAATAGTACAAATAAAGAAAAACCCTTGAATGAGTAGGTGTGTCCAAACTTGACTGGTACTGTGTGTAAAGACATGTTTAAATCAAGAATAGTATGATGGGTGACAATATTAGCCTATAACTTGTGAATTATATATTCTGACCTGTGAATGATGGCCAGCTTGTGCAGTAAGGCAAGAAACAGCGCATGCTTTTTTTGGGTGACTTTTTGAAATGATAGTTGCACAACTCATGTAACCTAGCCCATACGCCTATAAGGTTGGTATCACAACTAATGTGGCCAAATAACTTCTTAAAATTAAGCACATTAGTCCGCTTTACGACGGTGGTAGAGCCTAACTGGCATACATACGCAGCACGTGTGTTTCAAGTTTGGGGAAGATAATTTTCACCATAAAATAATAATAAAAGCATTACATGCATATTCACATTTGTAGTCAGTCAACTTTGAGAATGGAACATTCGCGCTTATAGCCAACTGCCATGTACGCATTACTGCGCTTAAAATGTGAAGATATAGCCTAATAGTTTATCAACATTTCTTACGTTAGCCTCATTGCTTAACTTCTTTAGCATACTGGTTATTGTTCGGAATTTCGCGCTCACCGGATGTTGTCGTAGGCTAGCGGTTCATGCGCCCTAACAGTTAAAATAGGGTTAAAATAGTTTTGTTGATTCTAGTGGTTGTATTAATTTGGGATCTTTTGCATCCCACAACTTTTCCAGACTATGTTTGGAATGTGTATTTCTCGCACAGAATAGAATAGGTCAATTTTTGTACTATGGGGGATAGTAGATTGACAAAGGCTCGTGCTTTTGCTGTTTGTTAGGCCTACTCATCTCGTTTGGCTGATGAAAAGTAAATGTGGACATTTCTTACAATATCTTCAATATGCGCCTCGTAATTGGACAAGGATTGCGTGCAGTTGCATCCCCGATGTCTGTTTTCACTTGTAGCCTGTGAGTAAGAAGTGTGTACAGCCTGCGCAAAAAACAACAAATTAGAGCTCATGCCTTTCATGCTACTTTTTTCAAATCATCACTAGAGTCAGCCTTGGAATGTATTAAAAATCAAAACATATAGCCCAACTTTTGTATCACAACTAAAGTTACATACATAACTGTAAATTAAGCATATAGGAGTACCTGTTTCTTTATTAACGCTCAACACAGAATAGCTGCATGTGCGAACTCCCTCAAATTGTTTGGAGAAAATATCCTTTCTATTTTATTCAGCTTTGTTCAATTGTATTCTTCATACTACAAACTAATATAAAATAATGCCACGGAATACTAAGCAAATCTTGTCTGCCAAATTAACTAGTGTAGCCCACAGCCATATGGCATAGCCAGATCATTGCCTAACATAAGGACAACTCAGTGTGCTATTCTGTTCTTCTGAAATAGACTACATTTTCTTCATATCTAGTTTCTTTAGACCTGTCTAAAATAAATAATGGATTTATTGTGTTGGTATAGACTATATTACATGGATTTATTAGACTTTTTCAAATGTAGGTGTTCCAAAGGTCTGTATTAGTGGCTTGTAGGCTGTGCCTGGAAGCCAGGAGATGCTAAATGTGTTTATGTTAATTAACTGTCAATTACCATGAGACTGGCTGTTATTGCTGATGTAATGTCATGACTGTCACAGCATTAGTACAGACGTTACAATATGTTACATGCTATTATTCTAAAAAGTAAACATAACCCCATAGCTTTTACAGAAATCTTTGTGAGAAAGGCTGAGTCAGACAAACTGATACAGTACGTCATATGTGGACTTAATAACCTGTAACAAGACCTAGGCTACATGTATACGCACTAAGAACTGATATGCCTCTGGCATAAAGCATTGAAGTGGGCACGCACTGCTTCTACCTTTGTTTGCCCTGTCTAAAGGCAGGATCATAAATCAATACTTATTCTATTTTAAAAAAGATACTATTGAAATGATATAATTGATACTGTTTTTCAACCCTTTTATTTCAAATTGTTTTGTCATTTGAGGAATGGATACAAGATCAATTTCTATTCAATCTCGAGGACAAACACTGATGAAATGTTTTCTTATCGAATGATTGATAATGAACAATAAATATAAAATGATTGTATATGTTGTGTTTTTGTTTGAAAGGTTTCGGGTGAACTTGTCAAATCTTTTTTGTTCCCCTTATCTGATTTATTTACCTATTTAAGTCTGTTCTTATAGCCATTAAGTGGTTTCTTATCACTGCATTGTACAGTATATGGCAGAAGTATACGAGTGGTAAATTCTGGGAATAATGAACACTGTCCAAACACACTACAGTGTATAAAAAGGCCAGGGTATAGCCAGTCCAATGTACTGTACTCCCAAGTAACTGATCATACAAGATGAAGTTGGCTGTTGTGCTGTTTGCCTTAGTGACCCTTTCTGAGTGCCTTCTCAAGTAAGTACCATTATTCATTAAATCAAATGTATAATGTATTTCATTTCTTGCACCTTATATCATCGCAGATTTCTGTAGGGTATTGTGTTGAGAGAAACATGAGGGTAGCTTTTAAAAATGCTGAAACAAAAGTGAAAGGAAATCAGTTTTCTAACTGCAGCATCAGACCGTTTTGAGGCTCTGTTCCTCTGAGCCACAGAGACTTCAGTAGTGTTATATTATCTGATGCTAAACTAGAGATGTCCATTCTGTGGCCCAGGATTCCTCTGATAAAGGGGAAGTCAGCCAGGCAGACTCTGGAGGAGAAGGGTCTGTATGAAGAGTACAAGAGGAAGTATCGCTACAACCCTAGAGCCAAGTTTAACAACAGGGCGGGTGGTGCCATGGTGCCCATGATCTACTATCCAGAGGTGAGTACACCTAGCTATAGCCCAGACTGTCTCCATTGGTGACTGCTTAGGCTTACTCAAGAGTCTGGCTGAAACATTCATCATATCATCTCATGAATCTCTCTCTGTCGTTCTCTCTTGACTGTCTCACACAGTCGACATACTACGGAGTCATCGCCATCGGTACTCCCCCTCAGTCGTTCAAGGTTCTCTTTGACACGGGATCTGCTGACCTGTGGGTGCCCTCTGTCCATTGCAGAAGCAGCAGCCAGGCCTGCAGTGAGTATGGACACACATTGATGACAGGGATGCTAAGATACACAACTGTGAAACAATGAAATAATAACTAGTTGTGGAACTGTATCTAAACATGACATCTTATTCTTTGATTCTTTGTTGAAAATTTTAATTTAAATCATGTCTACTCTCTCCCTCCCACCCTCACCAGACAACCATGCCAGGTTCAACACTACAGCATCCTCCACATTCCAGCCCAGCTCAGAGACTTTCTCCATCCAATATGTCACTGGTTACATGACAGGGGATGTGGGATATGACACCGTAACAGTGAGAAACAGAAATATCTATTTACTTTCTCCCACATTGGTAATGTAACACTATATGTACTCTCAGTATGACACTCACATTTCTGGACTAAATTAAATATTACCACTACCTTTTTAAAACCAAGTTTAACTTTATTTCCCAAACACAATTCAACACAATCACAATCGCTTTTTTGACTTTTTATTATTTTTAGCATATTTTAACACTGTCTTAAGACCTAACAAACACTTTGTAGTTTTTTAACACTGAGAAGAAAACACTTCAATTTGCTGAACTTGCCATTGGCTCAACCATTGGCTCAACATACTCCATGGCCATTGGCTCAACTTACCCCAAGGCAAACATTTAGACTATATTAGTCCACACAGCTACACTGCACTTTCATGCTAAGTTTAGGACCTCACATTGAAGCTTATAGAGACTGATGTATAGAACAATCGTAAAAAAATATCTACTTTGGTTTAGTTACAAGCATCATGAAACCTCTAACACGATCAATTAATTTGACTTGGATGAAAATCTGTTTTTTGGACCTAACTTCTTAAATATTTGGTCAAATTAAACATTTTGTGTATGGTTTCCTAGAAACAAGGGTTGCTCAACTTACCCCTTTGGCTCAACTTACCCCACTCTCCCCTACAACTTCTCATTCTTAATGGTCCAATGCAGCCATTTTCATCTCAATATCAAATCATTTCTGGGTAACAATTAAGTACCTTACTGTGATTGTTTTCAATTAAAATTGTCAAAAAGAAACAAAAATAGCTTCTTAACAAAGAGCAATTTCTCAAGCAAGACTTTTGCTAGGACTTTCTGATATTGGTCTGAGTAGGGAGGGGAAAACTGAAAACTAGCTGTTATTTGGGACTCTTTCTTATTGGCCCATTAACTAATTTAATGCCTGGTGACATCACCAGGCAGGCCATAACTCCATCCCAACAAAACAGGCAGAAATGTATTTTCAAACAGCTCTTACACTAAAAGAGCATTATCATCATTTCTAACAGGATTATTCCAACCTCAAAGTGTGTATAAAACATTAAGAACCCCCCCCCGTTGAGCGTGAAAAACCCAGCAGCGTTGCAGTTCTTGACACAAACCGGTGCACCTGGCACCTACTACCATACCCTATTCAAAAGCACTTAAATATTTTGTCTTGCCCATTAACCCTCTGAATTGCACACATACACAATCCATGTCTCAATATTGTCTCAAGGATTAAAAATCCTTCTTTAACCTCTTGAAGGGGGCACTATTTTTATGTTTGAAAAAATAATGTTCCCAAAGTAAACGGCCTATTTCTCAGGACCAGATGCTAGAATATGCATATCATTGACAGATAGATCTATCTATTGACAGATAGAAAACACTGATATTGCAGGCGAAAACTCTGAGGAAACCCTGAGGAAACAGGAAGTGGCTTCTATTTTTAAAACTCCATGTTCCATAGCCTGCCTTTGCTCCATTTAAAGGGATATCAACCAGATTCCTTTTCCCATCGCTTCCTCAAGGTGTCAACAGTCTTTAGACATATTTTAAAAACAACCTGAGGATTGATTATAAAAAACGTTTGACATGTTTCTGTGGACATTACGGATACTATTTGGAATTTGTCTGTGTTGTCGTGACCGCTCTTTCCTGTGGATTTCTGAACATAACGCCAAACAAACTGAGGTATTATGGATATAAAAATAATCTTTATAGAACAAAAGGAACATTTATTGTGTAACTGGGAGTCTCGTGAGTGAAAACATCCGAAGATCATCAAAGGTAAACGATTAATTTGATTGCTTTTCTGATCTTCGTGACCAAGCTACTTGATGCTAGGTGTTCATAATGTTTTGTCGAGCGATCGATAAGCTTACACAAATGCTTGGATTGCTTTCGCTGTAAAGCATATTTTCAAAATCTGACACGACAGGTGGATTAACAAAAGGCTAAGCTGTGTTTTGCTATATTGCACTTGTGATTTCATGAATATAAATATTTTTAGTAATATTATTTGAATGTGGCGCTATGCAATTCAGCGGTTGTTGATGACAATTATCCCGCTAAAGGGATGGGTAGCATCAAGAAGTTAATTAACTTGTCTCCTCCCTTCATCTACACTAATTGAAGTGGATTTATCAACAGACATCAATACAATAAGGGATCATAACCTTCACCTGGTCAGTCTATGTCATGGAAAGAGCAGGTGTTCTTAATGTTTGTACACTCAGTGTATATAAAACATAGGGAAATAACATATTTTACTTCACTAGGCCTTTGAAATGTGTCACCACCAGCATTTTGAGAGGATGTGTGTGTGTGACTGTTTTTTCCCCTCAGTTCGGTGACTTGTATGTGACACACCAGATCTTTGGCCTGAGTCTGGTGGAGGATGCTTTCCTGGATAACTTACCATGGGATGGGATTCTGGGCCTGGCCTTCCCCAACCAGCAGTCAATTAACGGAGGTACTCCTGTATTTGACAACATTTGGAAACAAGGAAAGATCCCTCAAGACCTGTTCTCCATCTATCTGACCAGGTGAGATTTCATTGGAGGAATAAGTAGACAGGGTTGGGAGGAGACGGGGACGATCTGCTAATGTTTACCAAGTCCTTCTATGTAATGAACATGTAAATTCTTCTTCCCAGCTCTGTAGATGGCAGTATGTTAATCCTGGGAGGAACTGACCCCTCCTACTTCACAGGAAGCATCCAATGGATTCCCATCTCTCAACCTACTGGCTACTGGCAGATTAATGTAGACAGGTAATATTATGGACGGTTAGTGTTTGTGAGTGTATGTGTAACAGAATTGAAGGTGATAATTTTCCCACACAAGACACCAGCCAAGTTCAAACTCATTAAGGATGATAAGTCACAGGTGTTATGCCAACTTTTGTTGTTGATGACTCTGCAGAATAGTGATGCTCTGCTGAATGTGCTCTGCTTGTTGCAGTATTACTATCAATGGGAATACTGTGGCGTGTGCAGCGGGCTGCCAAGCTGTAGTAGACTCTGGCACCACTGAGATCCTAGGGCCTACCAGGGACGTCAATAACATTAATGGCTGGGTGGGAGCCTACAGCGAAGAGGTGGGTTTCACTGGATCTCAGTCTTATGAACACAGTTTTGTAATGGTTATTTGTTACGTTTTTCAGATTTCTAATAACTGAGGTGGAAATGATTTATGTTACTAATGGACGTGGCTCAGTAAAAGTTTTCAGGATAGAATAAAAAATAAACATTCCTCACTTCTTTACAGGGTCTTGTGAGTTGCAGTAACATAAAGCGCATGCCTGAGATTATCTTCAACATCAATGGATTCGGCTTCACTCTCACAGCATCAACCTATGTTTTCCCAGTAAGTATCTCTAACATGTAGTCTAATGTTCCATTTGAGCATGTATTTGAGTGCAAAATCATACTATTTTAGTGATATTTAAAGAATCATGCCAGTTAAAATAACCACAGATGTGCCAATGCTATTACGGTAATTTAATAATTGTTGCAATGTAAGGAAATCAACCATGTTGAGAAACTGTTCCACCTGGAAGTCATACTCTCTCTCCTCTCCCTCCAGCATGGCTCCAGCTGTACTACTGGTTTTGGCACCTGGGACAATGATCAGTGGATTCTGGGTGAGGTCTTCATGAGGCAGTTCTACACTGTCTTCAACAGAGAACAGAACTGGGTGGGCTTGGCCCAGGCTAAAAAGAGTCCAGAGTCAGACTGACACTGACAACCCTGCTGATGCCCTGACACCATACCCGTCTGCATCTCCGACTGAGAGAGATTCGCCAGCCCAACCATCTTCACTCCACTTCTGTTTACATCTGAAGTGAACAATATACATGGGTAATGGAAAATGAAAACTACTACTACTATGCAATTGTTCCAATTATGCAAATAAAACAAAGTTAACCTGTATCCGATTAATGATTGATTAAGTCTATTATGCTGTTTTTCAAATGTGTTGTCTGTTTGACACTTGAAATGGATTTTCATTCAGATTAATCAGATTGTCTATTGTCCCATCCTCCATATAAACTTGAGTGTTCTCCTCTGGTGTCAGACTGTATGTTCAGCTCAATAATTCACAATGCTGCCCACTAGATGGCATACCAACCCCTAGAGACTCAAATAGACACTATATATTTTGCTATTCATTTAATTGAGTCAGGAGGGGGCTTACAGAGAAAGGATGAGTCATCCTCTTTGAATTCAGTCCACACACACACAACCACATGCCAATCACTCATCATCAGCAGCCACTGACTGGCATTAACCACGTCATCTTAGATGGATTCAGGTCGCTTTTACATTTCCTCTGCAGATCAAACAGTTCTAATTATAAACTATGCTTGAATATCTACAAGATGGAAATGTATAATTTTTACCACTATATGTGACGTTAATACATATTGTACAGTATGTTACAGCAAGGCCATAGACCTCTTGCAGTGAAAAGATCATGCATTCATTCATGTGCAGTAATCTTAGCATCTAACCACTATAAACCCTGTATGATCCAGTCCTTTTTAAGAGAGGGGGATACCAATGTATTGTTGTTCATTCAGAACATCTGCTGCTTTAAATCACCCAGTTTAATCGTACTTGTCACTTCATTACAAAAACCTGGATGGTTTTGCTGCTGGTGAGGGTCAATATAGTAATAGAAGACATCTGGCGTGACTGAATCAGGGATTGCATCCCAATGGCACCCCTATTCCCTGGCCAGAGCCCTATGGATCCTGGTCCAAAGTAGTGTACTATATAAGGAATAGGGTGCCTTTTGGGACGAACAGGGTTTTTGAACATCCCTCTCCAGTCCTCTTGATTAATCTAGTAGAAGTCTTCATTTACACTTTCTTCTGCAGAGATTGACACTTAATTCATAATGACATTGAGTACAGTAGTTCAGATTGGTGATAAACACAAATGCACACAGAAACACACTGTCCTTCCTTCAGTCTACCTGTTATTGAGTTACCTGTAAATTACATATGGGACGTGATGGTGTGCACATAGGAAGAATAAAGAGCTTGCATCAAACAGTGCCTGAAGAAAGTAAATGGACAGATGAGTGCAATACACACTGCTTCCCGATCAAGCTGAGTTTCCACCTCAGTGATCTGTGAGCTCTAGCATTTCATCCCCCAGTGACCACAGTGCATGTCATTAGGGTATTATAGAAACAGAAGACAGTGGAGTGGCATGCCATTTGGCTCAGCAAAGCCTGATATTCAGGCTCACATCACAGAGGAACAGAAAACACAAAATCGCAAGGAGGGCTGTTATAAAGCATCAATTCAGATATTGAGATGTTTCAACTTCCTGTTATGTGTGTCTTGAGTGCCCCTTTCCTAGAAAACACAGTATCATCACACTTCTTGTCTTGGATCTTTATAAGGTTGTGAATACAGTTGACAGCTACAGGTACAGTGGATGAACAGGAAGACATTTGAGAGCATAGGAGAGAGATTCTGACAAAAGACTGTCATTACAGACTAATGCATTTGTACTTGACCCAACAATATGCAGTGAGTTGAGACATTGAAGTATTCTTAATATAGTAAGTAACACAGATGTACAGTAGGTAAACACAGAACATCACGAGAAATGACTACAACAAAGACACAATACTTTTACATATAGATACAAATAACAATTACTCAGCTGATTCCCTTTTTGAGTATCATAGGAGACTACGCACGTTACTCTTTGCATATTTGAAGTAATTCATTGCTTGGTCCAAAATGATACATTTTCTTCACCTGGAAAAAATGATAAGTCTTTAAACAGAAGAGCCAGAGGTCCAATAGCCTCTACCAGAAATGACCATGTCAATCATACAATGCCAGAAGTGTCCAATTTAAGGGTCTTCAAAGCATAACAAGAGAATAGGTTAAGATAATATTCTCATATAACATTATCTGGCTAGTATGCAAAAACTCACCCACAGTATCTTGCAACATCTTTACATAATTATTAATACTGTAGAGATACATAATATTAAACATCTGATTAATATATAGTATGTGATAGTTGGATAATGTGTAGTACGCATATATATGAAACTATATGACCCTGAGTAGGCTGAATGGATAGCATAAGAAAGTCTTCTCTGAAAATGTTAGTGGCACATATTTTGTTATTTGTGTTCAGTAACTGCTTTACTGTGAGTTAATAAAGTGCCTTTCAGCTTATACTATAGGTTTGAGTACATGGTCACAAGAGGTGGGAGTCTGTCTTCAAAGAGGTCCCTCTAAAACAGCACCGCAGTTAGTGCCTCCATCAAGGTACTTCAATTACATTGGCACCTGATTTCAAGTTAAGAGGGACAGAGATACTCAGGTTGAAAAGCTGTCAGTCAAGGTTAGGTAATATCTAATGAAGCACGTTAAGAAACCCCCATAGCCTACAACTGGGTGACTGAGCAGAGCTACATCATAAGGTTCAGCTTCAAAACAAGGGCTCAAACCACCTTGATAAACAGATGGGTAAAATTAACATCTGACTGTTTGTTGACCATTTTTCCCGAGCTCATCTTGCTGGCATAATATCAATGACCTTTGTATTATACCACGTACATCTGTCCTTAATCTTCTAGGTGCAGTTGTGTCTGTTTAGCAATACAAGTAAATGACAGGATGACACAGTATCTGTTGTTCCAGTGCTAGAGTTGTGTTTACATCCAATGCTCAGCTGTGGCAGGGACGCTAAGTGGGCTAGCATATTAGCTGTACTACTGGCTGCTATTTCTGACCGTGTTTTTGAGACGATCGCCCAGTAGGCATTTGTCCGTTTGGTTAGGGACTTGAACCCATAACCAGAAGTACTCAGTGGATTGTCACAACAACTCCCTTTGGTAGGACTGGGCTTGGCTGCTAACAAATATCCTTTCTGTCCCAGGCACACACTGTCCCACCAGCATTCCCCACCTTATAGTGATTAAGTGACAGAAACTATTATTAGCCTGGTGATCCAGGCTTCACAGTAGCACAGATGTATTGGAGCAATGTTGTGTCTATTGCATTAAATAGATTTTAATGCTGCTTGTATTGGTTATATGAATTCAGCTACAACTCGTAATGTTTTTGTGCCCCCTATCACTGGAAAGCATTAACAATATTGGTATTTTAAAACATAGAGATTGAAGCATTTGATGAACACAGATTGCTACAGAATAAATTAGTGAGAATGAATCCTCATTTGGTTGAAAGTTCTTGTCTTATAAAAAAGACAAGATAGTGTAATACCACTACGTAAAGCTACTTGCCCTACTGATGCATATGGGAAGTGGATAGCCTCTTTCTGCTTAATAATCAAGTCACAGTCCTACTGAGGCAGCTGAGTCGCCCATCCTCCCCCCTCCCCCAAATGTTTTGATGTGAAAGATCTTCTAGTTGAAGCGAAACACCCTCTCACACCACAATAGGGGTGTCCGAGCACACAGAGCTCAGAGACTCCACATCTGACTTTCTTCTCTGTCCCTGCTTTCCTCTGTCCTCCTCCTGCCACTCCTCCTCCTCCTCCCCACAAGGGCTCAGTCGCCCATTCTGCTCGATCAGGCCCTTTGGGTCCGGGAAGGCCACATGCCTGTTGAAGGGAGGCTTATCGAAGGCCCCCCCTCCTCCTCCTCCACCTCCCTCTGGGCCTGTGTCCTCATGGGTGGGAGAAACGCTGACAGTGGAGGAGTGGAGGCTGTCCCCCAGAGCCCTCTTGTCCAGGCCCTGGCTTGAGCAGCAGAAGCAGCGGCAGGGTGTGAGGTAGAGGTAGATGAGCACCATCACCGCACTGGCCAGACAGCCCACCAGCGTGGTGTAAGCAGTCTTCATGCCCTCATGCCCTCCAGCCTGAGTGGTGTTGTGCACCTCCACAGTCACATACAGAGTCTCGTTGAGGGAGTCCCCCACTGCGTAACAGGTGTAGACCCCAGAGTCCTCTAGCGTGAGGGGGCCGATCTGCAGACTGCCGTCACTGAGGACCGTAGCACTTTGGTTCCCAGAGGTCACCTGCACATTGCCGGGCAAGACCCAGCTCTTCAGCACGTCCCTCTGCCTGGTGTCACAGCCCAGGTTTAAAACCTGCTCTAGATAGGCCTCCTCGCCTATGATGGTCACAGCGCTGCAATTTAGATGGACCTTGTTAAGCTCCAAGGTAAGCACCTTCTCCTTCTGCGTGCCTGGGAGTAGACAGGTGTGGTCGTCCCTGAAGTCAGTGGCGGAGCTGAGCTCCTGGAGGTGCCAGCGGGCCAGCATGCTGTACAGCTCACAGCTGCAGGGCAGCGGGTTGTTGTGGAAGTAGAGACCGTTCTTGATCCAGGCAGGCAGGACCTGGAGCTCGTGTATGGGCAGGAGTTTAACCCGGTTGGTGGACACATCCAGTAGTGTGAGCTTCTCAAGCCGGTTCCTCTCCTTGACCAGCTCCAAGGGGAAGCGTTTCACCTGGTTCTGGCTGAGGTAGAGCTTCTGCAGGCTATTGAGGCCCGAGAAGGCGGTGCGGTCGATCTGGGAGATGTGGTTGTTGTAAAGCAGCAGCACCTCCAGGTGCTCCAGGGGCTCGAAAATGAACTCTTCCAGGATTTTCAGGCCGTTTGAGGACAGATCCAGGTAACGCAGCCATGTGACGTACAGAAAAGCCTCAGAGGAGAGAAAGGTGAGGCCGTTGTGGCTGAGCAGGAGACTGTGCAGCTTGCTGAGCTTGACCGGGGTCCATTCAGCTTTCAGTTTACTGATTTGGTTGAAGCTAAGGTCCAGCACAGCGGTGTAGCGAGGCAGAGCCATGGGGATTCCGGTCAGGTTCATCTTGGAGCAGCTGACGATGTTGCTAGCGCACAAACAGGTTTTGTGGCAGGTGATAGGTTTGGAGCTGGTCATTGCTCCTGGAGGCAGTAGGAGAGTCAGGACCAGAAGGGCAAAGAGCCCCTTAATAGACACTCCTGCTATGGCACAATGGGAACCAGAGAGTAGCCCATCCACCATGTCAGGTGCAAGCATGGTGGAGGATGTTGGATGTATTTTTTGATAGGGAATCTTTGTTTTCAAAATGCAGCATTTAGGCTGCATATGATATACACCGCCAAACGACCATGTGCTGAAATAAAGTATAGTAATGTTATTCATCACATCTTTTATGGGAGGTCAGCAGCACATTGTTTACACTCACCTTGATATTTGTAGTGTCCCCTGGCAAAAATTATGCCAACACCTAGCTATAACATTAACAACCATATGACTTGATCATAACTCACACATGTGGGCTGTCAAGCAGAGTAGATGCACTACAAACAGTAATGTAATTTACCCATACACACTTGGTACACTTACCTGGGTGCATTGCACCACAGGACATCTACAATTATTCCCATCATGAGTTGAACTTCATGCATCTCTGTACAAATCCGTCCTTCATCTCCATGCTTGTTTCATTCACTAACACATGTTAAACATTGGACACGCTGCCTACAGCCTACACCTCTCGCCACATCAGTCACAGAAAGCACTGCATAATGTACAATAGTCTATGGCTACATAAAAAAAGCTGAGTACTTTTTTATCTGCTGATGCCACAATCTGACTCAAGAAGATACATTTACAAACGTGCATATTTAAGATAATAAATGAAACATTGTTTCATTTTCAAAAACCTATGGAAACCTTCACAACATCCAGAAGAACACTGCGTATACACACGCTTTATTTTACCTTGTGCTCCCTCTCAAGGCGTAAACTGAAGAAGATCAAAGGCGATATTGAGAAATGTCGCAGGTTGAACAGCAAATGGATCCACGACGTCGATGTAAAATAGTAGCCTATCAATAGGCTATAATTCATATAAACAAAGCGAATTCGGAAGTGCTTCTAGCAGAGTAGACCACAGCCGAATGATGTCAAGCTTTCTATGCCGTAACAAAGAGAGAGAGACGCAACAGCCTTCTGATTGATTACTGGGAGGGCGCTCACGAGATGCGCTATAACAAACACAGCACCGACCTCGAGCCAAGTCCATTAGTTTTCAACCCAGTAGCCCAATGCAACAGTTTTACGGATAATTATCATGGAAGGTAGAAAAAAAAACGATTAAATAGGGAATACAGATTAGGAGAAAGGGGTTTTAAGGGGTAGCCTATTTATTTTAGTTACTAGGTTATTTTATTTTCTTCTGTAGGTCTAATAACAGGTGAAAACTTTACACAGGTGTATGTTAATGTGGCCCATTGTACAACTCAGCCTATTTTAATTTCTTCATTTCGAAAATAGGTCATACAATATGATGTGAAAAAAGGAAATGCCACCTGAATCAAAGTGATGAGTTACCCGGAGCTACCCAACAGTCTAGACTAAACACAGCCACCACATTTCATATTTCACATTTTCTCCCTCCTTTTTTATATGTCTGGTTGCTGTGTGGATGTGAGAATCTTATATTTCCATAAATCAATGTCATTATAGTGTTGTTCTATTGCTAACAATGGAGGCTTCTGTGTTCAACTGTGGTAGATGAGTTGTCTTCATTATAACTGAGGAGGAGCGTTAATAAGAGGATTGTGCTGTTCAGTTCAAAGCCTGAAGGACAATTACTGTCATATCTGTCCACAGACCAGTGCTAATTTGATCATCAAATGGGGCCTTTTCACATTCTGTGCAGTTTCTAGACAGAAGGGGTCCTTGGAGGAGGTTTATCTTATCCCCGTTGTGCAGTGGAGGACATGACAGTTTGTCCTTCTCAGTGAAGAACACCTCAAACAGAGTCACATGTGCTTCCATTGCCTTTAAGAGAGATGAGACCTCACTGTCTGTATAGGAGCTGGCAAGAAGCAGTGTAATCACTATCATGATCCGTTTGAACTGTAGATGCTCCTTATCAGAGTGTGTGATGTGCATATTAATATGTGTTGGTGGATCAATATGTTGACTTAGGATTGTAAGGAGTGGAATGTTGCATATAGAGGAATTACGAGATTCTTCATTGATTAGCAGATGCAGAAATGTGTGACCTTACTGAACAGCCCTGGTTTAGATTGCATGCAGGTGGCACACTAAGTAGCATTATCCTTTACATTGCCCTGACTTTGATCATTTATACTGTAGTGGGGATTTTTTTTTTCATCTTGCTGGTGAGAAAGGTCTCACTTGAGATGAGTTGACCCCACCTCTCTGTTAACTCTCAGATCACATGGCACAAAAGATGTCACTTGAGCTTTCAGAGTGAAGAATGATGGGAACCATCTACAGGGCTGGTTGCCATGGAAGCCAAGGTCAGTGACAGGTTTCTGCTGCAGAGGCATTGAGGAGGGAGAGCAGAAAAGTGTGTGTCACAGGGTGACAGATTCTAGAGTCTGGGTTGAGCAGGCAGACGGAAGCAGAGGCAGACAACAAAAAGGATCGTTTTCCACATTTATTTTCACAAGGCATGGTTTTCAATAGTCACTGTTTCAGTAATCAAGTTTCAGCACATTCTCAATTTGTTTTCACAATACAGTTAAAATGCTTCATTCGTCATTTCCATTTGAATTAGCTCCATCTTTTAATTAACTCCATCTTTTATCAGACTTAGTCATACAGTACAGCATAAAGTTGATTTGCCATGTCCACTCATCAATCATTTCAGCCTTAAAGGTCCAGTGTAGTAAAAAATGTGATATTCCTGTGATTTATATTTATTTCCACACTATGAGGCTGGAATTGTGAAAACGATGATAATGTGCTTCTAGTGTAAGAGCTGTTTGAAAAGACCACCTGTTTTGGTGGGATGGAGTTTAGGCGTGTCTGGTGACATCACCAGGTGGTAAATAAGTTAATAGACCAATAAGAAAGAAAGTTAAAAGCCTACCTGCCAATAGCAGCTAGTTTTCAGTTTTCCCATCTCCACTCAGACCATTCCCAGACAGTCCTAGCAAAATTATTGGTTGAGAAATTTCTCTTTGCTAAGAAGTTATTTTTGTTTCTTTTTGACCATATTAATTGAAAACAATCACAGTAAGGTACTTCATTGTTACCCAGAAATGATCTGACATTGAGATAAAAATGGCTGCTTTGGACCTTTAAGCTCTGTTGCAACAACGCTCCACCATGCCTTTGGGCTACATTGCTTCCTGTGGCCGGCAGTCTGGAGCACAAAAACAGGGGGGTTTAAATACGCAATTCAAAATCACATGATACATTAATCCTCCAATCGGAATACTTGATTGTTACATATGCAAAACAGTCACACCAATGACGTGTGTGTGTGTGTGTGTGTGTGTGTGTGTGTGTGTGTGTGTGTGTGTGTGGGGGGGGGGGGGGTAATATTTATGTTATTGATTGTTAAGGGGGAGTATAATGACAATAATCCTGAGGAAATGAAAACTGTCAGGCAGCTGCATAACTCCATGGCCTTTAATCAAAAGCTTCCCCATTTCCACTCACACACTCCATGCAGATGGTTGAGATTAAATGACATGGACAGTATTGACAAAACATGATGAAACCTGAAGTAAATACATGAAGGATACATGAAAGGTTTGACATGTTTAATATCTAGCATACCTCTCAGTTCTGTTTGAAACAACGGCGTGACAAAGAACCAGGGTGGGGTCAGGATCAGGGATCAGGTCATTGGATGAAGTCATCCCTACAGTATGTGTTGTGAAACAAAAGGAATGCCAAGCTCTCGCGTTCCATTCTCAGTCCACTAGCAACTGTTGGATAAGAACAGAGCACCCTCCCACTCCCAGTCTCATACCTTTTTTGGGGTGGAGGGGTGGGCTGGGGTGGGGAGGTATCCTAAAATAGACCATGGCGCCTTTTCTTCCGCCTTCCTCTGTGTTCGAAACACATGTACATTTGTGTATGTGTGTGAATGCATGACACAGATGGAAAGAGAGCAACCCTGGTGCTTACTCCCTCCCTCCCTCCCTCTACAGGAAGCTTGATTCCTTATCTCCTTTCACACATTACAGTTTGCACCACATTATATCCACATATGACTCATGTATTCTGGGATGCGTTCTTAATGAGGAGTGTATTTCAGTCATAATGGAAGTAGAGTAGTTGTCCTTGTATATCCCACTGACATAGCTATGGTCACTATGGACCACCTCAGTTAGGGTGTCTGTCTCTGCTCTTGAGTGAAGATTGTGGGTAGGTTAGTGTGTTACGACAGACATACTCTGCAAGGCCAGGGGTTCCCTCTGCTCTCACTGAACCCTCAGAGTGGAGTGAGGTAAGACAGAGGAGGTAGCGACCCATTTCACTTCCTCTCTGCCAAGCACCTGTGCTTACACAAATCCTGACCTTGGTAATATAAGGTTCTATCTGTGCAAAGCATAGTTCTGAGATATTGAGCATCAATATTTTCACATCCCAGATCTCAGAGCTATTTTGTAGTGAATTCTTCTTTCATAACACATTAGGGTGCTCACCTTAAATGTACCAAAAGTGAAGAGTAACAAAATCCTGAGACATTTGTAAATCAGTTTTTTTAAGGGGGTGCAGTCACAGATAGAACCGCATGGCTCTGAAATAGATGCTTTAAAGGAGTCAATGGAATGCAGAGAGTTCCATTGACCAGATTGGGGAACATTAAACAAATCTGTCCTACAAAGTGGATATTCGTCAATTTGTCATGATTTATGTGTTGTAACAGGCCCACGATGTGATTACTTAAGTCCGATTTGGATATATTTGGCTGTTTTGCTGCATAACATTTAGAAGTTGTTCTTATTTTTTTGCATTCCACCCTTCCACATTTGCAGTGAAAGGTTCTCAGCGGTTCTCACAAAAACGTCTGTAGCAATTTGGCCTACAAAACATGACACCTCTATGGAAAAAAGAGACTCACACGATGGTGTTCTCCGTTTTGTTCTATGACCGCCACAAGGGTCACGGGACTCATCTGAAGTTGGCACTGCAGATCTGCCAACTTCTGTCTGTAGCGTTCGATCAGTTTGGGCTACATACATATATGACCCCTCTATAGAAAGGTGAGTCTCTCACGAATACGTACATGTTGGCCTCACAAGACTTGTCTGAAGGTACCTCAGTACAAGTTGAAAAAATTAATGGAAGTACATACAGTTGAAGTTGGAAGTTTACATATACTTAGGTTGGAGTCATTAACTTCTTGCTCCTACTTGAGACGCAGATGTCTCAAGTAGACACCTGGAAATGCAAATGCGCTACGCTAAATGCTAAATGTACTCGTTAAAACTCAAACGTTCATCAAAATGCACATGCAGGGTATTGAATTAAAGCTACACTTGTTGTGAACCTAGCCAACAAGTCAGATTTTTAAAATGCTTTTCGGCGAAAGCATGAGAAGCTATTATCTGATAGCATGCAACACCCCAAAATGCCTGAATGCGACGTAAACAAAGATTTAGCGTAGCCGGCACTACACAAAACGCAGAAATAAAATATAAAACATTCATTACCTTTGACGAGCTTCTTTCTTGGCACTCCTATATGCCCCATAAACATCACTATTGGGTCTTTTTTTCATTTAAATCGGTCCATATATACCCAAAATAGCTTTCTATGGAAGCTGTGTAATTCAGAAAAAAACATTGTTTTAAAACGCAGCGTCATTTTTTAAAATGAAAAAAGTCGACGATAAACTTTCACAAAACACTTCGAAATACTTTTGTAATCCAACTTTAGGTATTAGTAAACGTTTATAATCTATCAAAATGATTACAGGGCGATGTGTATTCAATAGCTCCTCGTCTTCAAATCAATGGCTGCCAATGTGCACTTCACAACATCCTGGCGGAGACCGGAAGAAATTGAATCCAGCTAGTTGGATTTACCAACAAAAAAGTCCCTGGAAAATGACGACAATGGCGACATCGTGTGGAATCTGTAGGAATTGCATGCAGGTCCATAATTAATTTTGTGCCCTTTTAACAACCCATGAAAGTGACGCATGGAAATTATTTTTAGCTTTCAGAGAGCAGTTTTTCTTGCGCTTTTCGATGAAACACACGATCTGTTATAGTCACAGCCGTGACTTAACCAGTTTTAGAAACTTCAGAGTGTTTTCTATCCACACATACTAATCATATGCATATACTATATTCCTGGCATGAGTAGCAGGACGCTGAAAAGTTGCGCGATTTTTAACAGAATGTTAGAAAAAGGAGGGGGTAGACTTAAGAGGTTTTAAATCACATTTTTCAACCACTCCACAAATTTCTTGTTAACCTCTTTGATCTCTAGGGGCGCTATTTCATTTTTGGATAAAAAACGTTCCCGTTTTAAGCGCGATATTTTGTCACGAAAAGATGCTCGACTATGCATATTCTTGACAGTTTTTGAAAGAAAACACTCTGAAGTTTCAGAATCTGCAAAGATATTGTCTGTAAGTGCCCCAGAACTCATTCTACAGGCGAAACCAAGATGATGCGTCAACCAGGAAATGAGCAGAATTTCTGAAGCTCTGTTTTCCATTGTCTCCTTATATGGCTGTGATTGCGCAAGGAATGAGCCTACACTTTCTGTCGTTCCCCCAAAGTGTTAGCAGCATTGTGACGTATTTGTAGGCATATCATTGGAAGATTGACCATAAGAGACTACATTTTCCAACTGTCCGCCTGGTGTCCTGCGTGGAATTCGGTGCGCAATTGCCAGCTGCTTGTACTTTTCCATTTGATTGAGGGGAGAAACCATGCTTCCAAGAACGAAATATCAATGAAGAGATATGTGAAAAACACCTTGAGGATTGATTCTAAACAACGTTTGCCATGTTTTCAGTCGATATTATGGAGTTAATTTGGAAAAAAGTTCACGTTTTGAGGACTGAATTTTCTGGTTTTTTTGGTAGCCAAATGTGATGTATAAAACGGAGCTATTTCTAATACACAAAGAATCTTTTTGGAAAAACTGAGCATCTGCTATCTAACTGAGAGTATCCTCATTGAAAACATCAGAAGTTCTTCAAAGGTAAATGATTTTATTTGAAGGCTTTTATGTTTTTGTTGAAATGTTGCGTGCTGGATGCTAACGCTAATGCTAACGCTAAATGCTACGCTAGCTAGCTACTTTTACACAAATTATTGTTTTCCTATGGTTGAGAAGCATATTTTGAAAATCTGAGATGACAGTGTTGTTTACAAAAGGCTAAGCTTGAGAGATGGCATATTTATTTCATTTCATTTGCGATTTTCATGAATAGTTAACGTTGCGTTATGGTAATGAGCTTGAGTCTGTATTCCTGATACCGGATCCGGGATGGGGAGATCAGAGAGGTTAACAGACTATAATTTTGGCAAGTCTTTGCTTGACGTCATGGGAAAATCAAAAGAAATCAGCTAAGACCTCAGAAAATAAATTGTAGAGCTCCACAAGTATTGGAGAGGCCATCACAAAGCCCTTACCTCAATCGCATAGAAGATTTGTGGGCAGAACTGAAAAAGCATGTGCGAGCAAGGAGGCCTACAAACCTGACTCAGTTACACCAGCTCTGTCAGGAGGAATGGGCCAACATTCACCCAACTTTATGTGGGAAGCTGGTGGAATGTTGACCCATGTTAAACAATTTAAAGGCAATGCTGCCAAATACTAATTGAGTGTATGTAAACTTATGACTTACTTGGATTGTGATGAAAGAAATAAAAGCTGAAATAAACCATTCTCTCTACTATTATTCTGACATTTCACATTCTTGAAATAAAGTGGTGATCCTAACTGACCTAAGACAGGGAATCTTTACCAGTATTAAATGTCAGGAATTGTGAAAAACTGAGTTTAAATGTATTTGGCTAAGGTGTATGTAAACTTCCGACTTAAACTGTATGAAAGTAGTTTAGTGCCTAAAATAAGGTGTTAAATAGGTTAGACAGGGCTTAGACTCTAGAGGGGAAATGTATTATGATCATCAGACAAATTACTGTCATCCCTGAACAACGATGTGACAACATAATTTATTACAAATTTTCAAAAGTCTAACTCACAGACATATGAAGAACAACCTAAAATAAAGATACACTATGACTAACTAATTTATTTTACAAATATTTCAGATAGAACCATATAGTCCCAAGGTCTCGAAATATAGAATATATTGCAACTGAATCTGCAACTAGAATTTTGCTAGAGATATTCCCCCTGGAATGATGTTGTTGTTTTTTGTTTGATGAATATTGTTTTTTCTCTGTTGTTTAATTTTTGCTTTGCATGTGTTTGAATGCCCACATTGCGTATACCCAGTGGGCAAAAACATATTGAATTAATATTGTTTCCACATCATTTCAACAACAAAAATGTAATGTGATGACGTTGAATCAACGTGGAAAACTGCTTGGATTTTTCTTTGAAGTCATCAACGTAAAGGAATGTAGTCAGCTTTTAACCTAATCCAATCACATGGTGAAATGTTTTGTTGATTTAAGGTTGAATTCACGTTGACAACCCAACCAAATGTAAATAAAAACTAGATGTTGATGTGACATCTGTGCCCAGTGGGTACTTTGTGAGTCTTCACATGTGGGAGGTACAGTGGGGCAAAAAAGTATTTAGTCAGCCACCAATTGTGCAAGTTCTCACACTTAAAAAGATGAGAGACGCCTGTAATTTTCATCAAAGGTACACTTCAACTATGACAGACAAAATGAGAAAATAAATCAAGAATATCACATTGTAGGATTTTTTATGAATTTATTTGCAAATGATGGTGGAAAATAATTATTTGGTCAACTACAAACAAGCAAAATTTCTGCCTCTCACAGACCTGTAACTTCTTCTTTAAGAGGCTCCTCTGTCCTCCACTCGTTACCTGTATTAATGGCACCTGTTTGAACTTGTTATCAGTATAAAAGACACCTGTCCACAACCTCAAACAGTCACACTCCAAACTCCACTATGGCCAAGACCAAAGAGCTGTCAAAGGACACCAGAAACAAAATTGTAGACCTGCACCAGGCTGGGAAGACTGAATCTACAATAGGTAAGCAGCTTGGTTTGAAGAAATCAACTGTGGGAGCAATTATTAGGAAATGGAAGACATACAAGACCACTGATAATCTCCCTCGATCTGGGGCTCCACGCAAGATCTCACCCCGTGGGGTCAAAATGATCACAAGAACGGTGAGCAAAAATCCCAGAACCACACGGGGGGACCTAGTGAATGACCTGCAGAGAGCTGGAACCAAAGTAACAAAGCCTACCATCAGTAACACACTACGCCGCTAGGGACTCAAATCCTGCAGTGCCAGACGTGTCCACCTGCTTAAGCCAGTACATGTCCAGGCCCATCTGAAGTTTGCTAGAGAGCATTTGGATGATCCAGAAGAAGATTGGGAGAATGTCATATGGTCAGATGAAACCAAAATATAACTTTTTGGTAAAAACTCAACTCGTCATGTTTGGAGGACAAAGAATGCTGAGTTGCATCCAAAGAACACTATACCTACTGTGAAGCATGGGGGTGGAAACATCATGCTTTGTGGCTGTTTTTCTGCAAAGGGACCAGGACGACTGAGGAAAGAAGGAAATAATGAATGGGGCCATGTATCGTGATATTTTGAGTGAAAACCTCTTTCCATCAGCAAGGGCATTGAAGATGAAACGTGGCTGGGTCTTTCAGCATGACAATGATCCCAAACACATCGCCCGGGCAACGAAGGAGTGGCTTCGTAAGAAGCATTTCAAGGTCCTGGAGTGGCCTAGCCAGTCTCCAGATCTCAACCCCATAGAAAATCTTTGGAGGGAGTTGAAAGTTTGTGTTGCCCAGCAACAGCCCCAAAACATCACTGCTCTAGGGGAGATCTGCATGGAGGAATGGGCCAAAATACCAGCAACAGTGTGAAAACCTTGTGAAGACTTACAGAAAACGTTTGACCTCTGTCATTACCAACAAAGGGTATATAACAAAGTATTGAGATAAACTTTTGTTATTGACCAAATACTTAATTTCCACCATAATTTGCAAATAAATTCATTAAAAATCCTACAATGTGATTTTCTGGATTATTTTTCTAATTTTGTTTGTCATAGTTGAAGAGTACATATTATGAAAATTACAGGCCTCTGTCATCTTTTTAAGTGGGAGAACTTGCACAATTGGTGGCTAACTAAATACTTTTTTGCCCCAATGTATGTGTGTGTTTATTACACACTGTTCTGAGCTCAAGGAGGAATGATTGATCACCCTCACTCACATTACACAAGGACCGCATTGCATTGTGGGAAGGAGGAGTGCCACATTGATTGTTCAGTAAATTTAAAAGGAAGGGTTAGGTCACTCTGGTTTTACAAGTCTATGCAGTAGCCTCTGTTCTCACACAGCTTTATGAGAGCACACATCTGATTACGGCAGATACTGTAAAAGGTTTACAGCCTACTCCTCTCCCATTGCTGTCTAATATGTGCAGTGTATCAATTTTACATGAAACCCTGACTTGCCCATCCCATTACTGCGATACAACCCGGGTGCAGCTGCAGCTCCCTGGATGAAACTGTAAGATGTATGGCTCCTCTAATAGCAGTAATTAACCCTGACTGACTGTCAGAGTAATAGTAGGACCAGAGACCGGGACACAAAATGACCTTCTCTCTTTCCGTCTCACTGTCACATGGCAGTCACAATACATTGAGTTATTGTACTGATAACGGTCATTAACTGGATGACAAGGGAAAGGTAAATCTATCAATAACCTCTGGGACCCCTAGGAACCTCTACGCTGCGAATGACATATTCTTAACCGGTTAATTAAACACAATACATTTGAATAAAACCACATTAAAGCTATGTAGAAAGAATGGGATTGGGCGTCAGATTGAACATCAGTCGGCTAGTTAAGGATTCTGTGACCAAGGCTGTGGTTTGGAGCCATAGCGTTACCCTGGTAATGAAACACACCTCTTACTGTCACACCTCTTACTGTCTCCTGACCCCTCCTGTCTCAGCCTCCAGTATTTATGCTGCAGTAGTTTATGTGTCGGGGGGCTAGGGTCAGTTTGTTATATCTGGAGTACTTCTCCTGTCCTATCCGGTGTCCTGTGTGAATTTAAGTATGCTCTCTCTAATTCTCTCTTTCTCTCTTTCTTTCTCTCTCTCGGAGGACCTGAGCCCTAGGACCATGCCTCAGGACTAACTGGCATGATCACTCTTTGCTGTCCCCAATCCACCTGGCCGTGCTGCTGCTCCAGTTTCAACTGTTCTGCCTGTGATTATTATTATTTGACCATGTTGGTCATTTATGAACATTTGAACATCTTGGCCATGTTCTGTTATAATCTCCACCCGGCACGGCCAGAAGAGGACTGGCCACCCCTCATAGCCTGGTTCCTCTCTAGGTTTCTTCCTAGGTTTTGGCCTTTCAAGGGTTTTTTTCCTAGCCACCTTGCTTCTACACCTGCATTGCTTGCTGTTTGGGGTTTTAGGCTGGGTTTCTGTACAGCACTTTGAGATATCAGCTGATGTACGAAGGGCTATATAAATACATTTGATTTGATTTTGAACAACAGTCAGTCACCCAATGGGACATGGGGGTGCGTTATTTTGGAGGGATATAAGGTGTGTCAGGTAGGGGTGTCAGAGTGTTGACCCTGTCCTGTGGTTTGTATTGGCAGCAGCATGGCGGAGGGAGGGGTGCACAAGTCACACAAGTCCTGGAGTCCTGATGAATGAGGCTGGCTGGGTTGGTGGCGGTGATGGAGGGCAGGTGAGCAGGGAAATGCATCTCCCTGCCCAGTACTCCCATCAGCCAAATGAGAAGTCTGAGAACACTGCTCTGCTGCTAACACTCATCATTGTTCAAGGGTATCAAGGTGTTTTAGCAGGTTTTAGGTACTATTTTAGATTTACAGTGCCGTGTGAAAGTATTCACCACCTTGGCATTTTTCCTATTTTCTTACAACCTGGAATTAAAATACATTTTGGGGGGGTTTGTATAATTTGATTTACACAACATTCCTACCACTTTGAAGATGCAAAATATGTTTTATTGTAAAACAAACAAGAAATAAGACAAAAAACAGAAAACTTGAGTGTGCATAACTACTCCCCCCCAAAGTCAATACTTTGTAGAGCCATCTTTTGCAGCAATCACAGCTGCAAGCCTCTTGGGGTATGTCTCTGTAAGCTTGGCAGATCTAACCACTGGGATTTTTGCCCATTCTTCAAGGCAAAACTGCTCCAGCTCCTTCAAGTTGGATGGGTTCTACTGGTGTACAGCAATCTTTAAGTCATACCACAGATTCTCAATTGGATTGAGGTCTGGGCTTTGACTAGGCCATTGTAACGGCAGATTTCCTCCTCCTCGTCTGAAGAGGAGTAAGGATCGGACCAAGATGCAGCGTGGTAAGTGTTCATGACAATTTTAATAAGAAAAGCACTGAACACTATGAAATTCAAAACAATAAACGATAACGTGAAATAAACCAAACCAAAACAGTACCGTGTGGCGAAAAACACTCACACGGACCCCACTTCACCATAGTTCTAGTGTGCCTCTTCGCCCACCTCCGTGGCCTCTTTAAAGCGGCGACCCTCGCCACCGACCTTGGACTGGGGACCCTAGAAATGGGTCCCGAATAGGCGGGAGATTCCAGCAGTGCCGGACAGGCGGGAGACTCCGGCAGCTCCAGAGTGAAGGGCGATTCTGGCATCGCCTGGCTGACTGACGGCTCTGGCAGCTCCTGGCTGGCTGGCGGCTCTGGCAGCTCCTGGCTGGCTGACGGCTCTGGCAGCTCCTGGCTGGCTGGCGGCTCTGGCAGCTCCTGGTTGGCTGACGGCTCTGGCAGGTCCTGGCTGGCTGGCGGCTCTGGCAGGTCCTGGCTGGCTGGCGGCTCTGGCAGCTCCTGGCTGGCTGGCGGCTCTAGCAGCTCCTGGCTGGCTGGCGGCTCTGGCAGCTCCTGGCTGGCTGGCGGCTCTGGCAGCTCCTGGCTGACTGACGGCTCTGGCAGCTCCTGGCTGACTGACGGCTCTGGACAGACGGGAGGCTCTGGCAGCACTGGAGAGGAGGAAGGCTCTGGCAGCGCTGGACAGGCGAGAGACCCTGTAGGCAGAAAACGGAGAGACAGCCTGGTGCGGGGGGCTGCCACCGGAGGGCTGGTGCATGGAGGTAGCACTGGGTAGACCGGACCGTGCAGGCGCACTGGAGCTCTTGAGCACCGAGCCTGCCCAACCTTACCTGGTTGCATATATATATATATATATATGCACGCACCACCTTTCTGTGTTTAAAAAAAATAAACAATTTGAAAACAAGTTGTTTTTAAAAAATTTCACTTCACCAATTTGGACTCTTTTATATATGTTCATTACATGATATCCAAACAAAAATACATTTAAATTACAGGTTGTAATGCAACAAAATAGGAAAAACGCCAAGGGGGATGAGTGCTTTTGCAAGGCACTGTATGTACTATTTCTACAGTACCCCTTCCGTTATGAAATATATATATATATATGATTTTATGGTGTTATATAATTGTATTATATCCAATTTGATCATATTTTTATATCCAGGTAACTACTGCATTACGAGCTTGATTTAATTGAGTCCTAAGAAGGGTCATCAGTTTATTATCTAGTTTAGGGGTCCTCAAACTTTTTCAGGCCGGGGAGCCCTTTTGTGATAGCAAATTCATCAGGGACCCCCTCAATCAGAACACAACTCAAATGTGATAAAAAAATAGCATATAAAGAGTTCTACTATGACTTTAGCAGTGCATGGCTCGACGAACCAAGTCCTGAGCCCTGGCAAATAACATTTTAAAGGCCTATCTCTTGGCATCAGTTAGAACATTTTGCAGTTTTCAAGCAAGTTGCCTGCAATTATACACATTTTGTCACGAGGCAGAGAGATGTTTATGTTTAAAAAAAATGTGTGAGGCGTATACAAGAAGTATTGAGTTGAAAAATACTGTATATAACTGGTGGAGTACTCTGGATACCAAAATCCCTGTGAGCCTCCCAATGAAGAAAAGTACAGAGAGATCCTTGATGAAAACCTGCTCCAGAGTGCTCAGGTCCTCAGACTGGGGCGAAGGTTCACCTTCCAACAGGACAACAACGCTAAGCACACAGCCAAGACAACACAGGAGTGGCTTCAGGACAAGTCTCTGAGTGTCCTTGAGTGGCCCAGCCAGAGCCCGGACTTGAACCCGATCGAACATTTCTGGAGAGACCTGAAAATAGCTGTGCAGCGATGCTCCCTGTCCAACCTGACAGAGCTTGAGATAATCTGCAGAGAAGAATGAGAGGAACTCCCCAAATACAGGCGTTTCAAGCTTGTATCGCCATACCCAAGAAGACTCGACGCTGTAATCGCTTCCAAAGGTGCTTCAACAAAGTACTGAGTAAAGTGTTACATTTACGCCTGCCACACTCTCTACTACTCATCCTGTGTCTCGCTAACCTGCCGCTACTCCCACAGTGCTCTCTCTTTCGCTCGGTGTGTGTGTGTGTGTGTGTGTGTGTGTGTGTGTGTGTGTGTGTGTGTGTGTGTGTTTGTGTGTGATTGTGTGGGCGGAGACAGGTGTGCTGGAGGAAGAGCAGATCCCCACCAGCTGCAACCTGTTCCATAATCAAGACATCTACAAATACTCTGCCCTGACAGTTTGTGACCTCTGCTCAGTCAATCTGCGTTTTTAGCTGTTTGTTCCTGCATAGATCGTGTTTTCGTGTTGTGCCTGTTTTCCCTTGCCTGACACTGTTTTCCTCTCCGCTACAGTTCACTCTGGTCCCTATCACCAGTCCCATGCTGCTACCCTTTCCTGGACCCATTCTTTACTGCTTCCTTGGATTCCTCTCCGGACCTGCTTAGCCAGCCCCAACTCCCCTCGCTCCAGCACCTTCTTTGTTAAGAAAAATATGGGTTGCTGAGGCCGTGCATAGACTTCCGTGGGCTGAATAACATCACTGTGAAGAACAAGTATCCCTTGCCACTCATCAGTTCTGCTTTTGCCTCCTCCATGGTGCCACGATGTTCACCATACTCAACCTCCAGAATGCCTACTACCTTGTTTGCATCAGAGAGGGGGACGAGTGGAAAACAGCATTCAACATACCACTTGGACACTTTCCGTATTTGGTCATGCATTTTGGTCTCACTAATGCCCCTACTGTTTTCAAGAGCCTAGTCAATGATGTATTGAGGGATGTGATTGGACGCTTCGTTTTTGTCTATGTGGATGACATTCAGACTCACCAGCAACACGTTCGCCAAGTTCTCCAATGGCTGTTGGAAAATGAGCTTTTTGCTAAAGCTGAAAAATATGAGTTCCAATTACAGCCATCTGGCTGCACCTCTCACCACTCTCACCTCCACCTCCACTCCATTCCACTGGACCCCTGAGTCAGAGGCAGCTTCCTGGAACTCAAGCATCACTTCACTTCAGCTCCGATCCTCACCCAGCCAGACCCAGAACTCCAGTTCATCGTGGAGGTGGATACATCCGACACCGGGGTAGGTGCTGTTCTGTCTCAACGTCCCCCTCTGATCAGAAACTCCACCCATGTGCATTCTTTTCCCGTAAGCTCTCACCTGCAGAGAAATGTTGACATCGGTAACCGGGAACTCGTGGCAGTGAAGCTAGCTCTTGAGGAATGGCGTCACTGGCTGGAGGGTTCTATTCTCCCCTTCATCGTGTGGACGGACCACAAAAACCTGTGCTACATACAGACCGCCAAGCGACTGAATTCCCGGCAAGCCAGGTGGGCATTGTTCTTCAGAAGATTCAACTTCACACTCACTTATCGCCCCGGTTCTAGGAATACCAAGCCTGACGCCCTCTCCCGCCAGTTCACCACCGACAACACTGGTTCTGAGCCAGATACCATTGTGCCATCCATCTACATCGTTGCCACCGTCTCCTGGGAGATCGAGTCCCGTATTTGCCAGGCTCAGCACAACCAGCCTGACCCAGGTTTGTTCCAGATTCAGTTCGCTCTGATGTTCTTCAGTGGGCCCATTCTTCTCATCTCACCTGTCACCCGGGTATGAACCGACCCTCGCCTTCCTGCATCAGCGCTTTTGGTGGTCCACCATGGAGAAAGATATCCGGGAATTTGTCTCAGCCTGCTCAGTCTGTGCCCAGAATAAGACCTCCACTTACCCTGTTTCTGGCCTGCTTCACCCTCTTCTCATACCCAGTTGCCTCTGGTCACACATAGCTCTGGACTTTGTCACAAGCCTTCCCCCATCGAACGGTAACTCAGTCATCCTCACCATAATTGACAGATTTTCCAAAGCGGCTCACTTCATTCCCCTCTCCAAGCTTCCGTCCTCCAGGGAGACTGCGGACCTGCTGGTGTCCCATGTGTTTCGTCTGCATGGCATTCCTACTTGCATCGTTTCCGACAGAGGACCCACGTTTACATCCCAGGTATGGAGATCCTTTTGTTCAGCACTGGGTATCAATGTCAGTCTTTCATCTGGATATCACCCCCAACCAAGAGATGGAGACTGACCTACGCTGCGTGACTTTGGCTAACCCTCCTAATGGAGTGCTCCGCTACCCTGGGTGGAATATACCCACAAAACCCTCACCAACTAACGAAGTTATGTCACCCATCGAGTGTGCTCTGGGTTATCAACCCCCCTTGTTCCCCACCCAAGAGGTCGAGGTGGCGGTTCCCTCAGGCTGTGACCATATGCACCATTGTCATCGCACCTGGAGGAAGGCCAGCTGCTCTTCTTTGTGCCTCCGCCAGGACACAGTCCCAAGCCAACCATCGCCGTGCCTCAGCTCCAGGCTCCACACTCCAGGCTTCTCATCAAAGGACCTGCCATTAAAGGTGGCTTCTAAAAAACTTTCCCCCCGATTCATTGGTCCCTTTGAAATTGATTGTGTCATTAACCCCTCTGCTGTGCACCTGAAACTCCCAGCCTCTCTCAAGATCCACCCTACCTTCCCTGATCAAACTTGTCAGTTCCAGTCCCGTCTCTTCCTGCAGCAGCTCCTCCACCCCGTCGGCTCATCAATGACCATCCAGCCTATACTGTCCGGCAGCTTCTGGTAGACTGGGAGGGATACGGGCCTGAGGAGTGCTGATGGGTTCCCCACCGTCATATTCTGGACCCCTCCCCTTTCTATACCTCACACCCAGATAGGGGGGGGTACTGTTACATCTGTGCCTGCCACGCCATCTACTGCTCATCCTGTGTCTCCATAACCTGTCGCCGCTCCCCCAGTGCTCTCTCCCTCTGTGTGTGTGTGTGTGTGTGCTGGAGGCAGAGCAGATCCCCACCAGCTGCAATTTGTTCCATAATCAAGCCCTCTTAAAATACTCTGCCCTGACACTTCCACGCTGCCAGATCATAACCTCTGCTCAGTCAGTCTGCGTTTTTAGCCGTTTGTTCCTGCATAGATCCTGTTTTTGTGTTGTGCCTGTTGTCCCTTGCCTGATGCTGTTTTCCTCTCCGCTACAGTTCTGTCCGTTCTGACTCTGGTCCCTGTCTCCAGTCCCACATTTCGTCAGTCTTGCTACCCTTTCCTGGACCCCCCACTCTTACTGCTTCATTGGATTTCTCTCCGGACCTGCTTACCCAGCCCCAACTCCCGTCGCTCCAGCTCCAGCACCTGGCTCCCTGCAACCCGCCCAAGCTTTCCATGGCCTGAACCCCAACTGCACCCCTGTTTTTCAATAAATACCTTGGTTACCTTATCCCAGTCTCCTCGTCTGAGTCTGCTCTTGGGTTCACCTGCTCCGCTCCGCGTAACAAAAGGGTCTGAATACCTGTGAAAATGAAAATGTGATTTCCGTTTTGTATTTGTAATAAATTAGCAAAATTGTTTTTGCTTTGTCATTATGGGGTATTGTGTGTTGATTGATGAGATAAAAAAAATATATATTTTAGAACAAGGTTGTAACATAACAAAATGTGAAAAAAGTCAACTGTATTTCCTTTAGCCTCGTCTTACAGTGCTCTTGACTCTTGTGTCCATAGATTCTTTATTGTCTGAAGAAAGAGCATCTGTTATTTCCAATTTTAAGTTACTTACTTCATGGTATGGTTTATCAGTTTGTAACTTTAGATGTTTTGACGTACAGTGCCTTGCGAAAGTATTCGGCCCCCTTGAACTTTGCGACCTTTTGCCACATTTCAGGCTTCAAACATAAAGATATAAAACAGTATTTTTTTGTGAAGAATCAACAACAAGTGGGACACAATCATGAAGTGGAACGACATTTATTGGATATTTCAAACTGTTTTAACAAATCAAAAACTGAAAAATTGGGCGTTCAAAATTATTCAGCCCCCTTAAATTAATACTTTGTAGCGCCACCTTTTGCTGCGATTACAGCTGTAAGTCGCTTGGGGTATGTCTCTATCAGTTTTGCACATCGAGAGACTGACATTTTTTCCCATTCCTCCTTGCAAAACAGCTCGAGCTCAGTGAGGTTGGATGGAAAGCATTTGTGAACAGCAGTTTTCAGTTCTTTCCACAGATTCTCGATTGGATTCAGGTCTGGACTTTGACTTGGCCATTCTAACACCTGGATATGTTTATTTTTGAACCATTCCATTGTAGATTTTGCTTTATGTTTTGGATCATTGTCTTGTTGGAAGACAAATCTCCGTCCCAGTCTCAGGTCTTTTGCAGACTCCATCAGGTTTTCTTCCAGAATGGTCCTGTATTTGGCTCCATCCATCTTCCCATCAATTTTAACCATCTTCCCTGTCCCTGCTGAAGAAAAGCAGGCCCAAACCATGATGCTGCCACCACCATGTTTGACAGTGGGGATGGTGTGTTCAGCTGTGTTGCTTTTACGCCAAACATAACGTTTTGCATTGTTGCCAAAAAGTTCAATTTTGGTTTCATCTGACCAGAGCACCTTCTTCCACATGCTTGGGTGTGTCTCCCAGGTGGCTTGTGGCAAACTTTAAACAACACTTTTTATGGATATCTTTAAGAAATGGCTTTCTTCTTGCCACTCTTCCATAAAGGCCAGATTTGTGCAATATACGACTGATTGTTGTCCTATGGACAGAGTCTCCCACCTCAGCTGTAGATCTCTGCAGTTCATCCAGAGTGATCATGGGCCTCTTGGCTGCATCTCTGATCAGTCTTCTCCTTGTATGAGCTGAAAGTTTAGAGGGACGGCCAGGTCTTGGTAGATTTGCAGTGGTCTGATACTCCTTCCATTTCAATATTATCGCTTGCACAGTGCTCCTTGGGATGTTTAAAGCTTGGGAAATCTTTTTGTATCCAAATCGGGCTTCACAACAGTATCTCGGACCTGCCTGGTGTGTTCCTTGTTCTTCATGATGCTCTCTGCGCTTTTAACGGACCTCTGAGACTATCACAGTGCAGGTGCATTTATACGGAGACTTGATTACACACAGGTGGATTGTATTTATCATAATTAGTCATTTAGGTCAACATTGGATCATTCAGAGATCCTCACTGAACTTCTGGAGAGAGTTTGCTGTACTGAAAGTAAAGGGGCTGAATAATTTTGCACGCCCAATTTTTCAGTTTTTGATTTGTTAAAAAAGTTTGAAATATCCAATAAATGTCGTTCCACTTCATGATTGTGTCCCACTTGTTGTTGATTCTTCACAAAAAAATACAGTTTTATATCTTTATGTTTGAAGCCTGAAATGTGGCAAAAGGTCGCAAAGTTCAAGGGGGCCGAATACTTTCACAAGGCACTGTACATGGAAATACAACATTTTTATAAGAAAAATATCTGAGGAGAGTAAAAAGCAGCCTCTCTCTCTCTCACACTCTATCTGCACGTTTCTAAGTCACGTCTCTCTCCTTGTTCTCTGAAGAACGGTTCCCTGTCACTCCGAGGTGCTTATTACTGTGCAGCCTTTCAAGGCTGGGCTGGCTGAGTGGTGTGCTCCCTAAACCCATACAAATCAAATAGTAATCACTGTGCAGGGGTACAGGTTAGTCGAGGTAATACGTACATGTATGTAGGGGTAAAGTGACTATGCATAGATAATAGATAATAAACAGCGAGTAGCAGCAGTGTAAAAAAAAAGGGGGGGGGGGGGGATGTCAATGCAAATAGTCCAGGTAGCCATTGGATTAGCTGTTCAGGAGTCTTATGGCTTGGGGGTAGAAGCTGTTCAGAAGCCTTTTGGACCTAGACTTGGCGCTCCGGTACAACTTAATGTTGCGGAAGCAGAGGGAACAGTCTATGACTAGGATGGCTGGAGTCTTTGGCAATTTTTAGGGCCTTCCTCTGCCACCACCTAGTATAGAGGTCCAGGAGGACATGAAGCTTAGCCCCAGTGATGTACTGGGTCGTACGCACTACCCTGTAGCACCTTTGCAGTCGGAGGATGACCAGTTGCTATACCAGGAGGCGATGCAACCAGTCAGATGCTCTCGATGGTGCAGCTGTAGAACTTTGAGGATCTGAGGACCCATACCAAATCTTTTCAATCGTGCCCTCTTTGCGACTGTCTTGGTGTGTTTGGACCATGATAGTTTGTTAGTGATATGGACACCAAGGAACTTGAAGCTCTCAACCTGCTCCACTACAGCCCAGTCATTGAGAATGGGGACGTGCTTGGTCCTCCTTTTCCGGTAGTCCACGATCATCTCCTTTGTCTTGATCACGTTGAGAGAGAGCTTGTTGTCTCGGCACCACATTGGCAGGTCTCTGACCTCCTCCCTATAGGCTGTCTCATCGTTGTCTGTGATCAGGCCTACCACCGTTGTAGTGTCTGCAAACTTGATGGTGTTGGAGTCGTGCTTGGCCATGCAGTATTGGGGTGGACAGGGAATACAGGAGGGGACTAAGCACCCACCCCTGAGGGGGCCCCCGTGTTGAGGATCAGCGTGGCAGAGTAAATCACTGGGTTGGTAAGAGTGCTCTTCTACAAACGCCAAGATGTATTTTCCCTCTTAAATGGCATCACAATATGCTAAAAAAACAAACCAAAAACAAAATGAAAATCTTTGTAATACGAAGGGAATACAACAACAAACAAACAAATCACACAGCATCCTGTATCACAATTGGTGTCATAGAATCCACTTTAATTGTTTCGTGGTTTGTTATCACTCATAAAACATATCTTACCAACAATCCAGGAAGCTGTCTTTCTTTAAAGGTTTAATGCATTCATTAATACGGTCCGCTGGCCCCTCTGTGTGTGTGTTGTTCACTGAATCCCGCTAATGTTATTGGAAAAGACAAAATAATTTATGGCAGATGAGACAGAAATGAAATTACTCATCGAGTGCTTTTTGATCATTTGTAAGGTTATGTTCAGTGCAATGATTGGTTTTCCTGACTGATAACATTACCAGCTATATATTATATATATATACACACACACACACACACACACACACACACACACACACACACACACACACACACACACACACGTAGTTTAAAATAACTGACTGTATGGGTCATATGAGTGTCATAAATGTGTAAATATCTGCATTATCGGACCTTTGGATCTTCTTCTTCTATAAGACTGTAATATAAATCTCCTGTAATAAGTGAACAGCTTCTGTAGAGTTATAAGACACTGCCACCATCTGGTCATTCACATAAAGACTTGAAATGTACATTATACTCTACATCTAGACTATTTTAATGAATAAGGATTCTATAAGTAAATTATTGTTGTGTTTCGAAAAACCAGGATTTCAGTAGGACACAAAGGCCAGACATCTTATGTTAGCAGAGCACATGCAGTGCAATTCAACACAAAGTTCAAGGTGCCTCAACCCAATATTCTAGCATCCATCCGTTTAGCATGCAATCTTTATGTTAATCAGTGATTGTTGCTCAATAGCAAAAACAGGATGCTCACCCTAACACACACGCTCAACTTACAACTTACAATGTGTATTGTGTACCATGAATGTGTACCATGAACTTCTAATAGGCCTACCGGTAGCCAGTGATGTAGTGGTAAAAAAAAAAAAAAGGTGGGTAAATTCTGATTTATCGGTCGCATTTTTCTTAAACGGCATTTACCCTCCACTAGGCGGCATACACTCTTGATCCAAACTGCTACAGGCTCTGTCGTAACCGGCGTCGTCCGGGTTAGGGAGGGCTTGGTCGGTGGGGATGTCCTTGTCTCATCGCGCACCAGCGACTCCTGTGGCGGGCCGGGCGCAGTGCGCGCGAACCAAGGTTGCCAGGTGCACGGTGTAGCCTCCGACACATTGGTGCGGCTGGCTTCCGGGTTGGATGTGCGCTGTGTTAAGAAGCAGTGTGACTGGTTGGGTTGTGTATCGGAGGACGCATGACTTTCAACCTTCGTCTCTCCCGAGCCCGTACGGGAGTTGTAGCGATGAGACAAGATAGTAGCTACTACAACAATTGGATACCACGAAATTGGGGAGAAAAAGAGGTATACATTTTATTTTTATTTTTTTTAAACAGATTACCGACCATTTCGAATCCCACCATACCTTCTCCGTTATGCAATCTGGTTTCAGAGCCTGTTATGGGTGCACCTCAGCCACGCTCAAGGTCCTAAACGATATCATAACCGCCATCAATAAAAAACAATACTGTGCAGCCGTATTCATTGACCTGGCCAAGGCTTTTGACTCTGTCAATCACCACATCCTCATCAGGCAGACTCGACAGCCTTGGTTTCTCAAATGATTGCCTCGCCTGGTTCACCAACTACTTCTCTGATAGAGTTCAGTGTGTCAAATCGGAGGGTCTGTTGTCCGGGCCTCTGGCAGTCTCTATGGGGGTGCCACAGGGTTCAATTCTTGGACCGACTCTCTTCTCTGTATACATCAATGATGTCTGGTGAGTCTCTGATCCACCTCTACGCAGACGACACCATACTGTATACTTCTGGCCCTTCTTTGGACACTGTGTTAACAACCCTCCAGGCGAGCTTCAATGCCATACAACTCTCCTTCCGTGGCCTCCAATTGCTATTAAATACAAGTAAAACTAAATGCATGCTCTTCAACCGATCGCTGCCTGCACCTGCCCGCCTGTCCAACACCACTACTGTAGACGGTTCTGACTTAGAATATGTGGACAACTACAAATACCTAGGTGTCTGGTTAGGCTGTAAACTCTCCTTCCAGACTCACATCAAACATCTCCAATCCAAAGTTACATCTAGAATTGGCTTCCTATTTCGTAACAAAGCATCCTTCACTCATGCTGCCAAACATACCCTTGTAAAACTGACCATCCTAGAGCAGCTCACAGATTACTGCACCTGTACATAGCCCATCTATAATTTAGCCCAAACAACTACCTATTTCCCTACTGTATTTTATTATTTATTTATTTAGCTCCTTTGCACCCCATTATTTTTATTTCTACTTTGCACATTCTTCCACTGCAAATCAACCATTCCAGTGTTTGACTTGCTATATTGTATTTACTTCGCCACCATGGCCTTTTTTGCCTTTACCTTCCTTATCTCACCTCACTTGCTCACATTGTATATAGACTTATTTTTCTACTGTATTATTGACTGTATGTTTGTTTTAGTCCATGTGTAACTCTGTGTTGTTGTATGTGTCGAACTGCTTTGCTTTGGCCAGGTCGCAATTGTAAATGAGAACTTGTTCTCAACTTGCCTACCTGGTTAAATAAATAGTCTCGCTGTTGTTATTTTACTGGTGCTCTTTAATTACTTGTTACTTTTATTTCTTATTCTTATCCATATTTATTTTAAACTGCATTGTTGGTTAGGGGCTTGTAAGTAAGCATTTCACTGTAAGGTTGTATTTGGCGCATGGGACTAATAAAGTTTGATTTGATTTAAAAGTGCATCGTTGTAGCTGTATGGACCAATATAGTCTAAATGTTTGCATTGGGATAAGTTGAACCAATGGCCATGGAGTATGTTGAGCCAATGGTTGAGACAATGGCATGTTGAGTGAAGTGTTTTCTTCCCAGGTGTAATGCAAGGCATTGTCTCTGGGATATGAAGTAACAACAGGGCCTTACTTATTTTAGAAGCGTTAAAAAATGTGTTTGTTAGGTGTTAAGCCAGTGTTAAAAGGTACTTAAAATTATTAAAAGACAAAAAAGTGATTGAGATTGTGTTGAATTGTGTTTGGGAAATAAAGATAGACATGGTTTTTAAAAGTACTGGTAATATTTATTTCAGTACAGAAATTTGCAGGGGACTTAACTTATCCAGTCCCGCGGCTCAACTTAACCCCCCCCCCCCCCTTCCTCGTAAGTTGTTTTCAAAGTTATGTTTTCAAAACTTTAACGTTTACATTCATTCTGATTATGTCCAGGGATACACAACGTCTTGAAATATATCTAGATATTTTTGTTAGAAATAATACTATATTTCCCTTGATGGAGTGATGCTGAATGAAAATGACATGGCTTAACGTACCCCACTCTCCCCTAATTGTGTTTTGGCAAATATGATTGCAAGATTGTATTTACTGTATGAGCGCAGTTGATATTTGTATGGGTGTATTTATGGATGGTTATTATTGTCTGTGGGCGCTGTGGGGTTAGCGCGCTGCCCATTGCTACTTCTGAGTGGGAATGTGGAGTCTATTTTCAAGGTTGCCGTGGAAACCATTGTATTTTCAGTGGCAGTGATTGGTGCTCCCAGGCTAGCAATAATCAGTTATTTCTGTCATGAGTCAACACCTGACACACGCACAAAACAAACACACACAAGAATGCACAAAGGTACACACACATGCATGTAAACGTGCACACACATGCACAAAGGCACACTCCTGTACACACCGCACACACGCATGCAATCAAGCAGGCACGCACACACACACATACGCACACTTTCTCTTCTTCACACACTTTTCTAGCACAGCCTTATTTTGAAATCTCTCTTCATCGTCTGACACAGCATATGGGCCTTTTCAAGTAGGCCCATACGAAATGCAGCTAAACTCTGAACACAGCAGCACATAATCTTTACACAAGCGCAATCATAAGTAATATCAATGTATTTCATTATGATCTGACCAATGGACTGGCCATGATTATACCAGTCAAATTCAATTAGCAAATTCAAATTAAGGGGAGTAGAAAACTGGGATGTGACTTCCATACAATGCAAATGCATGTGAATAATTCTCTGCATCCTTTTAAACACAAATAAAAAGCACTTAGAACCCAACAGCAGCAGCAGCTGTAGACTCACAGCATTGAGAAGCATTGCCTTCCATAGACACTGGAGTGGAGATGATTTGGTAGTGCAATGAGAAGCATTGCCTTCCATGGTTTCCATGTCATCGTCTCCCATAGACACTGAAGTGGAGATGATTTGGTAGTGCAATGAGAAGCATTGCCTTCCATGGTTTCCATGTCATCGTCTCCCATAGACACTGAAGTGGAGATGATTTGGTAGAGCATTGAGAAGCATTGCCTTCCATGGTTTCCATGTCATCGTCTCCCATAGACACTGGAGTGGAGATGATTTGGTAGAGCATTGAGAAGCATTGCCCTCCTTAGACACTGGAGTGGAGATGATTTGGTAGAGCATTGAGAAGCATTGCCTTCCATAGACACTGGAGTGGAGATGATTTGTGCAATGAGGAGTGTATATGAAAACATTCATTAGCCACTTTTCCTCATTTCAGTGAAGATCACTGTGGCAACAGGAGACAAATGCTGCTGTGTTATACCAGTATGATGGTCTGGATGGAATGGCTGCTGATGCCTTAAGCTTGAGGACCTAAGCTAATCAATGTCTCTTTGTCTCAGTTGAAACCATGTGAAAGGACACAGCAACCTCCACACAGAATCCCTTTCCCTTTGTAAATATTGAACAAATACTTCACAAGACAGGTTGATTAAATATCTATGGTGCGTGTGGGTTTGTGCTATAATGATGTGTTTGAATGGAATCAATAAACCAAGAGAGAGGTAACACAACAAAAGCCAAGACAACCGGGGCACTAAGACACAGCAGAGAGAGTGGCTCTGGTCCTATGCCTCTGCCTCACTCTCCAGCTCTGCAGTCACTGTGTGTGAGTGTTGAAGACAGAGGGAGAGAGTGAGCCTGTGTGTGTGTGTATGTGTGCATGCGCGGTTTACATCAGCAAGAGGAGGGAGACACCATTTACTCTGTCTCTTTTTTTCTCTTTCATCTCCATAAATCTATCACTCTGAAAACAGATACAGCCATCCAGAAAATAACAGAAGGAAGAGGCAAAGGCAGAGGAGGGGAAGTGGAGCATTCTGATAAAGAAGGGGAGTGCCTCAACATCAGTCAGCATCATACACAATACATGCTGCTGACTGATGTCTACCATGCAGCCCAGAACTGGGAACTAACCAGCCAGCTTTACATTCTCAAAAGCAGGACAGACAGCAGGCTACAGCATCACAAAACCTGCCCAAAACCAGGTACATTATGCATCTCTGTATGTCTCTTTCTGTCTCTATGTCTCTCTCTGACTCTCTGTCTCCCTCCGTGTCTCTTTCTGTCTCTGTCAGTCTCCCTCTTTGTCTCTCTCCCTGTAAATATATATCGCTACGTCTCTCTCGGTCTCCCTCTCTGTCTTTGTCTGTCTCTCTCTATGTCTTTCTTTGTCTCTCTCCCTATAAGTATAGATCTCTATGTCTCTGTCTCTGTCTCTGTCTCTTCCTGTCTTTTTATTTGTAGTTCTCTCTAATCCTCCTTGCATGTAGAATACATGATGTGATCAAGTCTTGTAACATGGTGTTGTTAACATGGTGTTGTTACATGGGGTTATTAACATGGGGTTGTTATGTAATGTTGGGCATGGGGTTGGTCCCTGTAGACTGTGAATGTAATTGATTTGTTCTGATTGATGGGTGAAAGACTGGGTGCTGAGACGGGAGATAGGGACAGTCACAGTGACCTGTGGATAGCTTTCAATTTGGATGAAAGAAGCAGGAGGGGCAGGGTGGAATGGAAGTATGTGTTGTGTGTGTTAAGGGGCTGCATGGGGGCATAAGTGCAGTCAGAGAAGAGTTGGTGTGGGAGACTAATGAGGCTAGAATTGGTGTCTAATAGGTTAGCATAGTGGCTAACCCGGTACAGGCAGAGGCAAATCCACAATGACTAGGCCATGCAGATCTAATGGCATTATCTTACGCCCCTTTTCTTTTCAAGGAGGTGTTGGCGTTTGCTGTGGCTCACGAGCAGACATACAGGCTTATACTGAATGTGATATTGTTGACAAAAGAGAATCACAGAGTCTGGAAGAAAAGCAATGCTAACATACTGCTCATTGTATTGGAGCGGGGGATGAGGAAGATGGGACGGAAGAGGATGAAGAGGAAAAAGGGCAGGAATACATAGGATAGAGTGTAATTCTAAATACATTTATTCAGTGTTGCGTACTCTTAAAATGCATAATGTGCATATTGGGACAGCTGAGAAACAGCATCACAAATGGAAACACATGAGCTCCTGTGCCAGCTCCTGTGCCCTGGTTTCGGGGTAGGTCCCCCCCCGAAACCGGGGGCGGACCTACCTAAACTTGTCTAATGGAAACTCTAGTTTTTGTTGCAAAACAGAACATTTTGCAGCTGTTTGGATTAAAGATAACACCCCAGGTTTTAGTAGCAGGTTTCACAGCTGAGGGCTGTGTTTGTGGCTAAGGTTGACTGAGAGTGTGCTTGAGTTGAGTCTGAGAGGATTCATGTGTTTTCACATGCAAAAGTGACTGCTTTTGATAAAAACCCTTTACCTGCCTTCCAAATGAAAATTGAAAATATATTTAATGGGAAAGAGATGTTGTATGTTTCCGAACGATGCATCCTGCTGCTTTTTTGACAACATGACGAGCAGCGCGGATTACTGTTCGATTTGAGAACGCCGCTCCTTCGTCAGTGCTTTGCCCATTCACGTCACGGGCCATAGCCTGGTGCACCGCGGTTCAGCTTAATCAAACTGCAGTAGCTAATGTCCTTCATCCTGCTTCTCTCTGTTCCTAGGAAAAGGCCTGCATTGCTGAGGAGGTTGAGGGGAGTTGACTTTTCAAAGGGTGACGCAGGATCTCACCCCCTGTCTATAGAGCTGCTGCTGTCTGACCTCCTCCCAGACTGGGCCTCTGGTTCCTGGCCCCGCCCCAGGCTGTGAAGGATGGGTGATGGGCCTGTGATTGACACCCCCCGCCCGCCTTGTCCCGCCATTCGATGGAGCCATTGTGGAACTCCTCCCTCCCCTTCCCACTGTCCATGCCCAACACCTCGTCCTATGAGTCACCCGAGAGCGGAGCTCTGTCCCAGTCAATAGCGCTACTCACCATGCTGCTCATGGACCTGCTGGCCGTGGTGGGCAACGGGGCCATAATGGCTGTCATCGCCAAGGCCCCACAGCTACGTAAGTTTGCCTTTGTCTTCCACCTGTGCCTGGTGGACCTGCTGGCGGCCCTGGTTCTGATGCCCCTGGGCATGCTCTCAGGCCGGGCCTTCTTTGGCGAGGCCCTGTGTCGGAGCTACCTCTTCCTCAGCGTGTGCCTGGTCAGCGCCGCCATCCTCTCCATCTCAGCCATCAACGTGGAGCGCTACTACTACATCATCCACCCCATGCGCTACGAGGTGAAGATGACCCTGGGCCTGGTGGCCTCAGTGCTGGTGGGGATATGGGTCAAAGCTTTGTCCATGTCCTTCCTGCCGCTGCTGGCCTGGGCCTTACAGGGCGAAAGGACTTCTCTTCTGGAGGGTGCTGGAGTTGGGGGAGGGGGTGGAGGTGTACCCTCACCCTCTGCTGCTCAGGGTCACAGGCGATGCTCCTTGCACTGGACAGGGGGCGGGTCAAACCGTGTTGCCTTCATGGTCCTGTTCACGCTGGTGTACTTCCTGTGTCCACTGATGGTCATCCTGGTAGTGTACTGCAGCATGTTCAAGGTGGCGCGAGTGGCAGCCATGCACCATGGGCCCCTGCCGACCTGGATGGACACGCCACGCCGGCATCGCTCTGAGTCGCTCAGCAGCCGCTCCACCATGGTGACCAGCTCGGGGACAGGGGCGGGGCGCGACACTCCTCACCGCGCCTTCGGAGGGGGTAAGGCGGCAGCGGTGTTAGCAGCAGTGGGAGGACAGTTCCTGTGCTGTTGGCTGCCCTACTTCTCCTTTCACCTGTACTCAGCTCTGGCCTCTAGCCCTCCAGCCACGCTGGTCCCCCTGGAGGAGGTCGTCACCTGGATCGGCTACTTTTGCTTCACCTCCAACCCCTTCTTCTACGGCTGTCTGAACCGACAGATCCGAGAGGAGCTGGGCAAGCATGTGCCTTGCCTGTTTCGCCAGGCAACGGGAGAGGAGGACCGACTGCCCAGCCGTGAGGGATCCATACAGGAGAATTTCCTGCAGTTTCTCCAGGGCACTGGCTGCAACCTGGATCCCCAGGACTCCCACAGCACCTCCAGCCCCAAGGGAGAGGCCTGCCGGCCCCTGGTCCAGCCCCCACAGCCTATACCCATTGACTTCCGCATCCCAGGACAGATTGCAGAGGAGACCTCAGAGTTCCTTGAGCATCACCAGATCAAAAACAACCATATCATATCGGACAGTTAGGTTATGGATTTATTTTATGTAAAAAATCAACACAAAAAGTTACCAGGATAACAATTACCACAGTAACATAACCACACTGGTATACAGTACGTCACGAAGTATTAACATAAAGCATTTTATTCTTAACAATCAAAAGCTGTGCAATGGGAATTGCATTTTGCAGCTTCACTTTCCATTCTGTAAAGGATGCAATGCTATGGAATTTATATTATTTGTATCATGTTCCTATTAGAGTATACAACAAATAATTTGCTGTGGATTGTGGCATTTTGGGGAGAAAGACAAATGGCACAACTGTAGCTGCAGTGTATCTGACAGGTTAATATGGTCAGTGATGCCGATATTGGGGTTGTTTGTGAGGGAATTCGTTTTAGAGATTTAATTCTTTACTTTTTTTTACTTCACAATGCATTGATAGTGTCAGTACGTTATTAATACAGATGTATTATCTATTCTGAGATGTTCCTTTTTGGATTTCAAACCAAACAAGCCCTTGAGCAAAGGGGATGTTAGAGTCTGTCAGCCGTCTTTCTTTCGTTAAGCCTACTTTAAACTATATCAGGTTTTATGACTTTCAGAAGTCATCATTGAGCCAAACACTTGTCCAATATCTGATACTGGTAGATCAATTACTTTTGAAGAATTGATGTATGGCAGCTTATTTACATAAGCTGTTGAATATAGAAACCAATATTGGAGTGCAGGAAGACATGCCTGAAAATATATAAGTATTCCTGACCCCTTCACCTCTGTAAAATATAATTAAACGGATGCATAGTAGACAGTGAGCGAATGGTCACAATATAACTACGATAAAGATACTGAAAGTTGGGACTTTTAGAGATGATGAATGAGCTACAGTACTTTAATTGTGCCCTGGTTGTGAGGTTGAGGCACGGAGGAAGTAAGAAGCACCTGTTGTTGATAGGTAAACCTCTGGGCAGATACACCCTCTCTCTGGTGCTTTTCCTGAACACATCATCTGTGTTTTCCCATAAGCAGGCCAGGTTTATTGTGACCACAGTTAGGATGTAGGCAATCTTTTCCTTACTAATCCTGAACTACTTAAAAGTACATTTATTTTCATCTATCTACCGTTTAGATAGTACCAGTGCCCCTCAAATTGACATGGGCAGGTGTTCAATACATTGGCAGATGTTCAGTTATTTAAAGGCAGGAGTATTTTTGTTAATTGATGCACTACATTACATTTCTATACAATTTGATTTTTACATTTGCTGTTTTACAAATGTAGCTGTGTTTTATGTTAGATAAAACCTGACAGATTATTAGGTATTATTGATTACTGTATCTTTTGCGATTAATTAACTAAATACAATGGTGTTTTCATATGGAATACAGTAACTGTCTTTTCAATGTGTGTTGATTAGCTGTGGAGCAGCGGGTTGGAGAATGTAATAAACCAATTATATTTTACAGTGCAGCTCCTCAGAGTTCTCTACCTCAGTTACAATATTGACTTAATTTGCAGGTCCAGCACACAATGTACACATAGAAAAGATATGGTGTAAGTCATGCCACATGTTTTTAACTCTATGCTCCCTGGGTTGCTTTCCTTCTGCAGCTGGACAAGGACAGACTGACCAAAGCTGTCCTCGTGGCTTTGTCTGAGAGACTTGATACAACGCCTTCACGTCTGCTATCTCTGGTGTCACATTGTGAGGGGATTTAGAATGGTTTGAGCTGTCCAAAACAGTACTGGCCAATTTGAGGTATCAGCCTTGTTAAAACATATATGGTTTATGCAAGAGTACAGAATAAAAGTTATTTATTTAGTTTCTGGCTTCTTAATCGTTTATTGATTGGTTTAACAAATATGAATGAATGAATGAAATGTTATTTTTGTGTCAGATTTGCCAATTGGCAAGCCATCCCTTATGGAATTAATTGACACATGAACAAACATTACAATATTTCACTATGATAATTAAATGATAATTCTTCTTCCGATGTTCTCTGCATTGTGCATCGCATGAAGTGTGAAAAAAATGTAAGCTAAAAATCAATACATAATAGTAAATAAGGTTATCCAAACAATTGCCATTCAAAGGTTTGGGGTCACTTAGAAATTTCCTTGTTTTTGAAAGAAAAACACATTTTTTTGTCCATTAAAATAACATTGAATTGATCAGAAATACAGCGTAGACATTCTTAATGTTGTAAATGACTATTGTAGCTGGAAATGGCAGATTTTGAATGGAATATCTACATAGGCTTACAGAGGCCCATTATCAGAAACCATCACTCCTGTGTTCCAAATGCAGGTTGTGTCAGCTAATCCAAGTTTATCATTTTAAAAGGCTAATAGATCATTATAAAACCCTTTTGCAATTATGTTAGCACAGCTGAAAACTGTTGTGCTGATTAAAGAAGCAATTAAACTGCCCTTCTTTAGACTAGTTGAGTACATGGAGCATCGACATGTGTGGATTCGATTACAGGCTAAAAATGTACAGAAACAAATAACTTTCTTCTGAAACTCGTCAGTCTATTCTTGTTCTGAGAAATGAAAGCTATTCCATGCGAGAAATTGCAAAGAAACTGAAGATCTCGTACAATGCTCTGTACTACTCCCTTCACAGAACAGCTCAAACTGGCTCTGACCAGAATAGAAAGAGGAGTGGGAGGCCCCGCTGCACAACTGAGCAAGAGGACAAGTACATTAGAATGTCGAGTTTGAGAAACAGATGCCTCACAAGTCCTCAACTGGCAGCTTCATTAAATAGTACCCGCAATACACCAGTCTCAATGTCAACAGTGAAGAGGCAACTCTGAGATGCTGGCCTTCTAGGCAGAGTTGCAATGAAAAAAACATATCTCTGTCCAGTGTCTGTGTTATTTTGCCCATCTTAATCTTTGCTTTTTATTGGCCAGTCTGGGATATACCTTCAATCTCACCTCACAGGGTTCCCAGGCCATGCCCCCAGTTATTGAATCAGTGCAAACTTGTGGACTCCTAAAAAGTAACGTACTGCTCTATTATGGACAAGTTCATTTTTAAAATACCTCTTAGCACCACACACTACTGCTGAATAGTCCAGAACAGGACACACACATGTCTGATACAGTTTGGAATACGTAGCATAACCAGTATTTTTGAGTGTTTTAGTTTTCCTGACTCCCCAAAGCGCTCAAAGCCAACTTGCTGAGTTGGCCAGGGCAGATGTTCCGTATAGAAAGGTAATATGTTAATCAATAAAAATAGCCAAATATTTATAATTGCTAGTAAGCTCAAGAATGTCTTCACAAAAACAAAACTGAAAAACACTTATCTCAGTACCTGGTTTTCTAAAATGCATTATCTGTGTATTTGTCTGGTTGATCATGAGTCTCCATCTTTTACACCAATTGTGTGCACATAATAACATGTTCTGCAGGTCTTGTTCATTTTCTGCCATCAAAATAATATCATCAACATTTCATCATAATATCTTACTCCAATATTTAACTGTTTCATTTATTTAGCCAAATAATTTTTGAACATAGCAAACAAAGTCGGTGATATGCCGTCTTCTTGTTTTACACCTGAGGGTGTGGGAAATCAATCTGTACGATATTCATTATCACGCACACAAGCAAACAATACTTTGTAAAGAGACTGGATTGCGTGATAAAATTTCCCTTCAACCCCTGTCTTTAACAAACTATATGCTAAAAGATCCCTATTTACAAAATCAAAAGCTTTCTGGAAATCAATGAAACGTGCAAAAGTAGGCTTCTCTTCGTGTGATCAATTTCCAATTATTGTACAGACCGAAAATATATGATCTACAGTATGTAGGCTCTGGATTTACGAAAACCATTTTGTTCTTCCACCAGAATGTTTTGATCCTCCAAAAAGGTAATTAGCATATTGTTGAGGATTGATGAATATAATTTATAAATATATTCTGTAAAACTGCTCTACTTTATGTTTGTTTGTGTGCAGGATTGATGTTAACTTTCTTAATGGAGGTTATTTGGGTGGCTCATCTTTATTTCCATTAGCTGCTGGGTGGAGCAGTATTGTAGTTCACTGTATGTGGTTGGTGCCCCTCATTGCTTTGATATACCATTGAAAGAGGGGGAAAGATGCAGTTCAAATACTCTAACCTCGGGGTGACATTTTAACTTCAAAGTCAGAGTCGGTGATCTGACCTTCAGGTAAAAGAAAAGAGAAAAACAGTCACAACAAAGGGCACGATGGACACTTTCACATTTCACTCATTATATTATGAGAGTAGTGGATAGACAGAAAGAGAAGAGAGTGTAGGTGTAGGACAGGGTTTACCAGCTTAGGACAAATAGATACTGTTGAAATAATCAGCAGTGACACAATTTACAGTGTAGGACAATAACATATTATTTTTCAGTTGGAATTCGCTAGAGTAAATGCATTGGGAAACTCCTACCCCTATATTCCAAAAAAATAATTCTGACTCTGTTGAATAAAAGTAATATTATGCATGAAATGCCCTGTTTTATTTTTTACCACGATCTTGTTGCTGACCTAGTACAGTTACTAGCAAAGACCCCTCAGTAAACCAGCCCCCAGCTTCTCCAGGCTCTGCTATTCCCATGGCAACATATAACCACTGACATTTTGTATGATATGTTATGTATTCCTATTTGTTGTGGCTACCATTAGCTGGGCTAGGGTTTAGGAGTTAAGGTTAGGATTAAGGTTAGGGTTAGGGTAAAGTTTTGGAGTTATGTTAAAGGGTTAAAGTGTGTGGAAGGGTTAGCTAACATGTTAAGGGTTAGCTAAGTAGTTGCAAAGTACCTAAAAAGTAGTAAATAGTTGCAAAGTTGCTAAAATGCTAAAGTTGTTCGTGATGCGATTCAAACACGCAACCTGACAGAAATTTTCCATGCGCACAGAACGCTTATTTCTCTCAAATTTTGTAAACAATTTTGTTTACATCCCTGTTAGTGAGCATTTCTCCTTTGCAAAGATAATCCATCCACCTGACAGGTGTGGCATATCAAGAAGCTGATTAAACAGCATACTCATTACACGGGTGAGCCTTGTGCTGGGGACAATAAAAGGTTTTGTCACACAACACAATGCCACAGATGTCTCAAGGTTTGAGGGAGCATGTAATTATCATGCGGACTGCAGGAATGCTCATCAGAGCTGTTGCCAGAGATTTTCATGTTAATTTCTGTACCATAAGCCACCTCCAACTTCATTTTAGAGAATTTGGCGGTACGTCCAACCGGCCTCACAACCGTAGACCATATGAAACTAGCCCAGGGATCGTCTGAGACCAGCCACCCAGACAGCTGATGCAACTGTGGGTTTTCACCACTAAAGAATTTCTGTACAAACTGTCAGAAACCATCTCAGGGAAGCTCATCTGGGTGCTTGTCATCCTCACCATGGTCTTGACCTAACTGCAGTTTGGCATGGTAACTGACTTCAGTGGGCAAATGCTCACCTTCGATGGCGATTGGCACGCTGGAGAAGTGTGCTCTTCACGGATGAATCCCAGTTTCAACTGTACTGGGCAGATGGCAGACCACGTGTATGGCATTGTGTGGGCGAGTGGTTTGCTGATGTCAACGTTGTGAACAGAGAGCCCCGTGGTGGTTGTGGGCAGGCATAAGCTATGGACAACAAACACAATTGCATTTTATCAATGGCAATTTGAATGCACAGAGATAACATGACGAGATCCGGAGGCCCATTTTCGTTCCATTCATCTGCCGCAATTACCTCATATTTCAGCAATCTGTACACAATTCCTGGAAACTGAAAATATCACAGTTCTTCCGTGGCCTGCATACTCACCAGACATGTCACCCATTGAGCATGTTTGGGATGCTATGGATCTACGTGTACGACAGTGTGTTCCAGTTCCCGCCAATATCCAGCAACATCGCACAGCCATTGAAGAGGAGTGGGACAACATTCCACAGGCCACAATCAACAACCTGATAAACTCAATGCTGCATCAAACAAACGGTGGTCACATCAGAAACTGATCCACGCCCTTGCCTTTTTTTTTTACCAACAGATGCATATCTACAATATATTCCCAGTCATATTCTCAGTCATGCCTCCAACTGCTCTTAAGTGCAAGTAAAACTAAATGCATGCTCTTCAACCGATCACTGCCTGCACCTGCTCGCCAGTCCAGCATTACTACTCTGGACGGCTCTGACTTAGAATACGTGGACAACTACAAATACCTAGGTGTCTGGTTAGACTGTAAACTCTCCTTCCAGACTCACATTAAGCATCTCCAATCCAAAATTAAATCTAGAATCAGCTTCTTATATCTCAACAAAGCATCCTTCACTCATGCTGCGACACATACCCTTGTAAAACTGACCATCCTACCAATCCTCGACTTCGGTGATGTCATCTATAAAATAGCCTCCAACACTCTACTCAACAAACTGGATGCAGTCTATCACAGTGCCATCCGTTTTGTCACCAAAGCCCCATACACTACCCACCATTGGCTGTACCCTCTCGTTGGTTGGCGCTCGCTTCATACTCATACTTTATTTATCTTGCTCCTTTGCACCCCAGTATCTCTACTTGCACGTTCATCTTCTGCACATCTCCAATTCCAGTGTTTAATTTCTATATTGTAATTACTTCGCCACCATGGCCTATTTATTGCCTTGACTCCCTTATCTTACCTCATGTGCACTCACTGTATATAGACCTTTTGTTTTATTTTGTTCTACTGTATTATTGACTATGTTTTGTTTATTCCATGTGTAACTCTGTGTTGTTGTATGTGTCGAATTACTATGCTTTATCTTGGCCAGGTCGCAGTTGCAAATGAGAACTTGTTCTTAACTAGCCTACCTGGCTAAATAAAGGTGAAATAAAATAAAATAAAAATGTGAAATCCATAAATTAGGGCTTAATTCTTTTTTAAAAATTGACCGATTTCCTTATATGAACCGTAACTCAGTAAAATCTTTGAAACGCTCTCAAACAATCTGGGGACCACCTTTTAGTCTAGCTGCTGTAATTTTCAATGTGTTCGTTTTATGCTTTTTCAGACACCCTGAAAGCTCCTAGTCCTCTTATGCCCGTGGTTGAGAATCATGTAATCAATTACTGATAGATTTAGACTTCATTTCCCATCAGACCCAGCAATTATTTTGCTTGATTACCGCGTCACATGACGATGAGAGTCAACATTTGTTTGCTCATCTCATCTGCAAGCTTGCATAATTGTAGGGCCAGACAATTTAAATTGTTAACAAAAGAGCAGTCAACAGCCAGTAGTATTTAGACGTGTGTGAGTATTTTGAATCAGTTTAGGGTGTTGAGATTTTTTTTCGTGTGTAAACTTTTAACTCACGATATTCAGCAAAAAAAAAAAAAAAAACTTTTCAAGCCAACCCGGAAAGAACTTAAAGCTACAGTTAGCTACTAACTTTGTTTAGCCAAACGGACAATTTATAGCTACCTAACATTAAGTTAATTTGGTAACTAGCTACTTCATTTGTTTCTTCGAATGAATGTTGAATTTTCATGTTCTTCTATTAAAACGTTAAGTATTCGGCTTCCTAGCAAGTTACATGACATATGCATAGTAAAAGCTAACATGTACTAGCTAGCTTGCTGGCCAACGCCTTTTTTTCCCCTTTTTTGCCCCCATTATGCTCGTCGTCGCACAAATGTAGTTTGGAAACGTGTCGTAGTTAACATGGACCAGAATTCTGCGGCAAGCGTTTGACAGACACAACAGTACAACTTTGTAGTTAGAATTAGAATTAGAATGTCATTCCGTCTTTTTTACTGAACGTTTTTTCCATTTGGATAACTTGTCAAACGCCAGGTAGCTTTCCAGCTTTACATTATCATAGTATTTAGGATTTACCTGCTGGGATCAAAATGGGTTGCACACTAAGTGCCGAAGATAAAGCTGCCATGGAGAGGAGTAAAATCATTGATCGGAATCTGAGAGAATCTGGCGAAAAGGCTTCAAGTGAAGTCAAATTGTTGCTTCTAGGTGAGTGTTCCTATGTGACTGACATTGGCAGGGTCTGAAGTCTAATTGATTACTTTTATGTAGGGCTCATGACTGAATGATCATGACAACTTTCATTTGAGCTTTCATGCTCATGGTGTAGCCTAATTGTTTCCGCTAGATTCTCAGACCAGGTGTAAAGGCCCCAAAGCAGTAGGGTGGGGGGGTGTAGAACTTAAACAGATGGATTCTGCTGGTTCTGAGCACTGACTGTGCGTGATTGTTTTTATATCTTTACACGTTTAGTGGAGCTAAGAGTTGAAACTTTCTACCTGATCTTATGGCTTCTCTCTTTACCACTAAACTTTTCACTTCAAGGTGCTGGGGAGTCTGGGAAGAGCACCGTTGTAAAGCAGATGAAGTGAGTACATATTTCAACAGTTTTGTGCACACCCCAAAAACAGCTTTTTACTGATTAGGAACACTTATGAAGGGATTAATCATTTAGGAGCCATTGAGATGTTATCTAGATTAGATGTTGACCACAAGCACCAGTAAGATGTGCGTGATAACCTTCTCTTCCTGCACCCAGAATCATCCATGAGGATGGCTACACACAGGAGGAGTGTAGCCAGTACAGGGTTGTGGTTTACAGCAACACCATCCAGTCCATCATCGCCATCATCAGAGCCATGGGCAGGCTCGCCATTGACTTTGGGGACACAGCAAGATCAGTGAGTCAGCTTGAAGATTCTCTTACATTCCAGTGGTTTTAGAACAGTGTATGTAGTTTACTACTGCTTTTTCCCCATTTGTAAAATACCACAGTAAGTGTTGTTTCTCTTTGTTATGACTACAAGGAAGTATGAACTTTACAAGAACAGTGTACAGAATGATCCACCGGCTGCAGAGACATTCCATTCCAACATGGATGGTCAGCATGTGAAGTAAATCACTTGAAAGCTGATTCTGTACCTAACATGTTGATTTGAGTGACATTTTTCTGTTGTCATACTGTTCCCACAAGGATGAGATCTGTCAGAAGTAGTTTCTTTTTGGTAACTGTTTGCTTGGCTCCAGGATGATGCCCGCCAGCTCTTTACCTTGGCCAGCTCAGCAGAGGAAGGGGTCATGACCCCTGAACTGGCTGGGGTCATCAAGAGGTTATGGCAGGATGGAGGGGTCCAGATCTGCTTTGGCAGGTCCAGAGAGTACCAGCTCAACGACTCAGCCTCATAGTAAGAGCATTACAAATATCTGCTGTAAAACTGTGTGAATCAAGTATTAAAATGACCAGAGAACCATAGTGAATGATAGGAGGGATATCGTCTTGCACACTTGGCCATCCTCTTTGAAGAGGTAGTTTCAAATGATTTCGGAAGATGTGCAGGGACTGTCTGAACTTCAGGGGGAAGCCGTTGCCAGGACATAAGCGCTTGGACTGGGCTGAACTGGAGCTGACCCCTGTAGCGGTTGGAGGGCCAAGAGACCAGAGGTGGCAGAATGGAAGTGCTCAGGTTGAGGTGTAGGGTTTGCGCATAGCCTGAAGGAGGGAGGGGGTGTTAGTCACAATGGGTCAGGCCATAGGCCAAGTGTAACAGTAAAAGAAGAGGATTAATGTTATGAAATATGTTTAATTCTTTTTTTTTTATCATGGACCAGGAAAAAGTCCCCTGTTGCTAGATAAGTTGGCTAGGTACGAATTATTTCCCTGAAACTGACTCCTAGTTTGAGACATGTCTGACTCCTCTGATACCAGTGAGGACATGAAAGGAGGAACCCTGTGATAGACTGCTGCTGTTGCATCACACTGCTGAAACAATAGAAACGGGAAGTTCCGTCCCTAAAGGCAGAAACAGGTTGCCGTTAGTGCCGGGACAATACCATTATCGCAATATTCTTTCCATGGCAAAAATGAAAACCGGAAGCAGACAACTCTTTGGTCCTTTAAAAACCTACTGTATACTAAATATTTTGTGCTATTGCTTGGAAAATAAATAAATGTGACTCTGGATGACAACATGTTTGTTTCCAACATAAATCCGCTTAGTGTTTTGTTTCCTTGCCATGATACTAACGAGTATCACAATACTGGTATGGTCCCGGCCCTAGTTGCCGTCACTTAGTTTATTTAGGAAAAACGGGAGATTTCAGGACTCGAGGCAAACGAGACAGACTATATGATTACAAGTTCTCTGAGTTGTTTTAGGAATCATTTCTTTGTTTGTTTTATATTCCTCCATATTGGCTTTATTTGTTCACTTGCATTGTTGTTCGAATCCATAGTTGATTCAAAATCAGAACTTCCCATTTGCATGTCTTGGCTCACCAATTTGAAACTGTATTATCCAACAATTGGCAAGTAGTAGTGTTTTTAAGTAACTTTTTACATTAAGTCAGTCTGCTTTCTCCTCAGTTACCTGAATGATTTGGACAGGATATCCCAGCAGAACTATGTGCCCACGCAGCAGGATGTTTTGCGGACAAGAGTCAAGACCACCGGCATCGTGGAGACACACTTCACATTCAAGGACCTCTACTTCAAGTCAGTAACCTGTTAACACAGCACTCTGCACTGACACTAATAATCACTGAGGCACTTTGTCCCTGCAGATAATGATGTAATGTAGAAAAGCCCAAAACTATTTGTACATCACCGTAGTGACCACATCATACTGTATGAATGTTTCACTGCCTTTCATACCCTTTTTTTTATGTCCTATTTTTCTCACTTCCTCATGTCTCTGTCTGACTCGTCCTGGCTGCAGGATGTTTGATGTGGGTGGTCAGAGGTCAGAGAGGAAGAAGTGGATCCACTGCTTTGAGGGAGTCACAGCCATCATCTTCTGTGTGGCGCTGAGTGACTATGACCTGGTGCTGGCTGAGGATGAGGAGATGGTGAGTGGGACAGGGCATCAACTCTAGATCTATAGTCATGTGGTATTTACAAGGTTGTGCAGTATAAAATGTACAGTACCAGTCAAAAGTTTGTACACCTAATTCCAGGATTTTTCTTTATTTTTACTATTTTCTACATTGTAGAACAAGTGAAGACATCATCAAAACTATGAAATAACACATGGAATCATGTAGTAACCGAAAGTGTTTAGAAGTTGCTTTGCAAGGAAGACCCAGAGTTATCTCTGCTGCAGAGGATAAGTTCACTACAGTTAACTGCACCTCAGATTGCAGCCCAAATAAGTTCTTCACAGAGTTCAAGTAACAGACACATTTCAACATCAACTGTTCAGAGGAGACTGTGAATCATGCCTTAGTGGTTGAATTGCTGCAAAGAAACACAACTAAAGGACACCAATAAGAAGACTTGCTTGGGCCAAGAAACACGAGCAATGGACATTAGACAGGTGGAAATCTGTCCTTTGGTCTGATGAGTCCAAATTTGAGATTTTTGGTTCCAACCGCCGTGCCTTTGTAAGATGCAGAGTAGGTAAATGGATGATCTTCGCATGTGTGGTTACCACGTGAAGCATGGAGGAGGTGTGAAGATGTGGGGTTGCTTTGCTGGTGACACTGTCTGTGATTTATTTAGAATTCAAGGCACACTTAACCAGCATGGCCACCACAGCATTCTGCAGCGATACGCCATCCCATGTGGTTTGGGCTTAGTGGGACGATTTGATTTTCAACAGGTCAATGACCCAAAACACACCTCCAGGCTGTGTAAGGGCTATTTGACCAAGAAGGAGAGTGATGGAGTGCGGCATCAGATGACCTGGCCTCCACAATTACCCGACCTCCACCCAATTGAGATGATTTGGGATGAGTTGGACCGCAGAGTGAAGGAAAAGCAGCCAACAAGTGCTCAGCATATGTGGGAACTCCTTCAAGACTGTTGGAAAAGCATTCCAGGTGAAGCTGGTTGACAGAATGCAAAGAGTGTGCAAAGCTGTCAAAGGTTCTACTTTTTCTACTTAGAAGAATCTCAAATATAAAATATATTTTTGTTTTGGTTACTACATGATTCCATATGTGTTATTTCGTGTTTTGATGTCTTCACTGTTATTCTACAATGTAGAAAATCCTTGAATGAGTAGGTGTGTCCAAACTTTTGACTGGTACTGTATATCAAGTCTTATCAAAAGAGATTGCATAACAGTTTCACCCACACACAGACCCTGACACTGCTCATCTCTCCATAGAACCGTATGCATGAGAGCATGAAGCTATTTGACTCCATCTGTAACAACAAGTGGTTCACGGGCACCTCAGTCATCCTCTTTCTCAACAAGAAGGATCTGTTTGAGGACAAGATCCAGAAGAGCCCGCTCACTATCTGCTACCCAGAGTACTCAGGTACATCAGTGGAGAGTAGCTGTACATAGTGGGTTCTTGTTTGAGATGTCTGAGTAATGAGTAATACCTCTATTTTGAAATATTAGCTTGTGCAATATGGGAGGAGCCTCAGGGACACACTTTGGCAAAGCAGGAAATTAAAGTTTAGCAAGTGTTTGTCCATAATAGGAAATTACTAGTTTGCCCAAAGCGGTGTATTGAGTTATACTTATTTTGCATGTCCTTTGAGAATAAGTGCATAAATGAGAATACATTCTCTTCCACTACTCTAGGTCCAAACACATACAAAGAGGCGTCAACCTACATTCAGTGTCAGTTTGAAGACTTGAACAAGCGGAAGGATACAAAGGAGATCTACACCCATTTCACTTGTGCTACTGACACTAAGAACGTGCAGTTTGTCTTTGACGCTGTCACTGATGTCATTATCAAAGCCAGCCTGAAGGAGGTTGGCTTGTACTGAGACTCCTGCAACATCTGCCTGTCATCATAGGGGCGGGAGTGTGTTGGAATCCTCTCGCGCATTTACAAGTGGGAATTGCTCATTGCCTTTGACAGTCCACATCTATGATTGGCTATTGGAAAGGTTCATTGTTTGAACTGCAGAAGTACGCTGCAGAGTACATGGGGGTTGTTAGACCATATACTGTTGCCATAATGTATGATGAATCCTTGGATATTTCAAGACAAGATTACATAGGCCACTTATGTGCTTTTGCTTTTCTATACTTTTGTTGTGGATTCATGGCTATGGACTTACTTTTTAAGTTGTGAGTGTTGTATTTCTCATTTTTGAATGTTATTGCCAAATTTCTGTCAAACCTTTTCAAACATCTGCACTTAGGCTTTCAGCGTTCACTTTAAAGGGTTAAAAGGTATTAATTATGTTGTAAATGTTGAATAGGATATCAACTATTATGCATTTTCTGAGTTTTGATAACTCTTTATAACTGTCTTTATAACTAAGTCTTTCTTACAGTATAAATGGTCATGGCCTTGTCCACTAGTGTTAAGTATTTTTAATTATCTCTTGGTAATGTTAATATGCTGAATTCTTGTTTTCATTCATCACTATTCAGATCGTTACATAACACTTAAAGTAGTTTACTGGCTGTAAACAAACTGTAAGAGATTAATTTTCAGATGATATCACTTGATGTTTTAAACCACTTTTAAAGAATAAGCTTTTGTAATGGTTGCCTTGACTTGGATTATGTTGCCTATTTTCTTTGGATTATCTTTGTATATAACTATTTGTATAAAGATTATGGCCTATTTGTATAAAGATTATGGCCTTTCACTTAGTGGCCTTATTAGAAACTAAGTATTTGCCATTGAAATGCTCCTTTTTATGTTAATCACATTGCCATTTGGACATTTAACATGAATGTTCCTTTGATTAAATTGAATGTGGGCCAAACTTGTCTGATTACTCAATAGTAATTATAAGATTGTAAAAAAGTTATACCGTTGATTCTCATACAGTGGGTTCAGAAACTATTCAGACCCCTTGACTTTTCAACATTTTACGTTACAGCCTTGTTCTAAAATTGATAGTTCTTCCCCCTCAATCTACACACAATACACCACAATGACAAAGCAAAACAGGTTCTTAGATTTTTTTTGTGCAAATTTATACAAAAATGTAAATTTAAAGTATTCAGACCCTCAGTGCTTTGTTGAAGCACCTTTGGCAACGATTACTGCTTAAGTCTTCTTTGGTATGACACTACTAGCTTGACACTTGTATTTGGGCAGTTTCTCTCATACTTCTCTGCAGATCCTCTCAATCTCTCAGGTTGGGTGGGGAACATTGCTGCACAGCTATTTTCAGTGCTCTCCAGAGATGTTCAAGTCCAGACTCTGGCTGAGCCACTCAAGGACATTCAGAGACTTGTCCCGAAGCCACTCCTGTTTTGTCTTGGCTGTGTGCTTAGGGTCATTGTCCTGTTGGAAGGTAAAACTTTGCCCCAGTCTGGTCCTGAGTACTCTGGAGCAGGTTTTCATCGACAACCTTTTAAATGAACATAAAGAGACCTAGTTGTTACAACAAGAAAATAGTTTCAAGTGTTTTGTTCAAATACTCGTGGATTCTACTAATAAAAGAATGGACGACCTGACCAGAGAGGTCCAGGACCTGAAGAACAGTTTGCAGTTCTCCCAGTGTCAGCTCGACAAGTTGAAACAGAACGGCAAGATGACATCAGTTCTGTCTGAATCCATGATAACAATGAGAGATCTCGAGGGGCAATCAAGGTGAAACAACATGGTTGTGGATGGAATTGCAGAATCTCCACGAGACCTGAATTGAGTCTGAGGACAAAGTGAGTGAAATTATCTCAGAAAATGTTTTATTTATTTTACTAGCAATGTCAGTTAAGAACAAATTCTTATTTTCAATGACGGCCTATGCTAACTGGTTAACTGCCTTGTTCAGCGGCAGAGCAACAGATTTTTCCCTTGTCGGCTCAGGGATTTGATCTTGCAACCTTTTGGTTACTAGTCCAACACTCTAACCACTAGGCTACCTGCTGCCCCAAATTGAAGATGGACCACAGGAAGATTGAGGTAGAGTGCGCCCACAGGACTGGAAAACCCACCACCGGCCTAGATGATAGGCCCAAGCCGATAGTGGTCAAGTTCCTGAGGTTCAAGGGCATAGTAGCTGTTCTGGAAAGAGCCAAGAACTTGAGAGGAACGTATATCTTCCTCAACGAGGACTATCCTGAAGCTGTGCGCCAGAAGAGGAAAGACTGATCCCAGCCATGAAAGCTGCCAGAGCACGTGGGGACATTGCGTACATCCGCTACGACAGGCTCATTGTCCACCCTCCCTCCCAGAAGCCTGGAAGGGATGAGAGAGCCAAGCCTATGGGTTCATAGCCTCAACTCCGCAGCACGCATGCACGCACACACACACACATACATACACACACACACACCAATTGATTAATGGACTGCTGAATTTTTTTTTTTCTCTTGCTTTGTCTGCTCTTTTCAATATTATGTCTATCTCTGATAAGCTACCCAGGAAAGGGCTGAAAGTAGCCCATATTAATATATGTAGCCTTAGAAATAAGGTTAATGAAATCAATAACTTGCTAACATCAGATAACATTCATACAGTGCATTGCGAAAGTATTCGGCCCCCTTGAACTTTGCGACCTTTTGCCACATTTCAGGCTTCAAACATAAAGATATAAAACTGTATTTTTTTGTGAAGAATCAACAACAAGTGGGACACAATCATGAAGTGGAACGACATTTATTGGATATTTCAAACTTTTTTAACAAATCAAAAACTGAAAGATTGGGCGTGCAAAATTATTCAGCCTCCTTACTTTCAGTGCAGCAAACTCTCTCCAGAAATTCAGTGAGGATCTCTGAATGATCCAATGTTGACCTAAATGACTAATGATGATAAATACAATCCACCTGTGTGTAATCAAGTCTCCGTATAAATGCACCTGCACTGTGATAGTCTCAGAGGTCCGTTAAAAGCGCAGAGAGCATCATGAAGAACAAGGAACACACCAGGCAGGTCCGAGATACTGTTGTGAAGAAGTTTAAAGCCGGATTTGGATACAAAAAGATTTCCCAAGCTTTAAACATCCCAAGGAGCACTGTGCAAGCGATAATATTGAAATGGAAGGAGTATCAGACCACTGCAAATCTACCAAGACCTGGCCGTCCCTCTAAACTTTCAGCTCATACAAGGAGAAGACTGATCAGAGATGCAGCCAAGAGGCCCATGATCACTCTGGATGAACTGCAGAGATCTACAGCTGAGGTGGGAGACTCTGTCCATAGGACAACAATCAGTCGTGTATTGCACAAATCTGGCCTTTATGGAAGAGTGGCAAGAAGAAAGCCATTTCTTAAAGATATCCATAAAAAGTGTTGTTTAAAGTTTGCCACAAGCCACCTGGGAGACACACCAAACATGTGGAAGAAGGTGCTCTGGTCAGATGCAACAATTGCAACAATGCAAAACGTTATGTTTGGCGTAAAAGCAACACAGCTCATCACCCTGAACACACCATCTCCACTGTCAAACATGGTGGTGGCAGCATCATGGTTTGGGCCTGCTTTTCTTCAGCAGGGACAGGGAAGATGGTTAAAATTGATGGGAAGATGGATGGAGCCAAATACAGGACCATTCTGGAAGAAAACCTGATGGAGTCTGCAAAAGACCTGAGACTGGGACGGAGATTTGTCTTCCAACAAGACAATGATCCAAAACATAAAACAAAATCTACAATGGAATGGTTCAATAAATGGTTCAATAAACATATCCAGGTGTTAGAATGGCCAAGTCAAAGTCCAGACCTGAATCCAATTGAAATCTGTGGAAAGAACTGAAAACTGCTGTTCACAAATGCTCTCCATCCAACCTCACTGAGCTCGAGCTGTTTTGCAAGGAGGAATGGGAAAAAATGTCAGTCTCTCGATGTGCAAAACTGATAGAGACATACCCCAAGCGACTTACAGCTGTAATCGCAGCAAAAGGTGGCGCTACAAAGTATTAACTGAAGGGGGCTGAATAATTTTGCACGCCCAATTTTCTGTTTTTGATTTGTTAAAAAAGTTTGAAATATCCAATAAATGTCGTTCCACTTCATGATTGTGTCCCACTTGTTGTTGATTCTTCACAAAAAAATACAGTTTTATATCTTTATGTTTGAAGCCTGAAATGTGGCAAAAGGTCGCAAAGTTCAAGGGGGCCGAATACTTTCGCAAGGCACTGTATGCCTCTATATCACTCGCTCCCTTCAAGATTACAGCCCCAGAAAACATTCCAAAGAAAGACAGTGAAGCACTCCTTTTCCCAGAAAAAAAAACCCACACCCACTTGGTCAGCATGTCATTATACTACACCGATTCAGAAACCCTGTCCCTGTAAAATAAAATGAACTAAACCTGCAATCCACTTTACTGACCTGACATTGTTCCACGTAATGGAAACAGATTATAATGTTAGAATACATTAACTTCCTGTTCAAATTCACTGGTGTTACCTAAACAATCAAACCAAGAATCAATAACAAGAAACTATCACAAAACTTTTACGATTCAACTATTCAGACCTGAATCCCTTACAGCCAAATATAGCCTAGCGCCCCCAACCAACTCTCTCCTCTTCTTACCAGTAGGCAAAAATATAACCCCTACTTAAACAACGGTCTGCCTTACCTCTAGATCTAGTCACGCCTCATCTACTTCTTCTTCCTCCTCTGAATCGGGCTGTGGGCGCCTATTGTTCTTCTCTCCCTTATGTCTACAGTTTCGGTAATGGGGTCCTACTTTGTCACTGTATTTGCAGGGTGTTTTCAGTCCCTGGCGAAATGTCCTGTTTTATCGCAATGAAAACACCACTTCTCTCCGTCTCTGTCATCGCGTTTCTCTGTTTTTCCCCTTCTGTATAAAAACTTTCCTGCTCTTTCCCCAAGAGTGGCGATCAAATATTCTGTTCCTGTCTGTTCTTTCTTACTTTTCTTTTCATTGAAGCCTCCTTTAAGCTTATCTACAATTACCCCGATAGTTACTATTAGGTACTGATCTCCTTTCTTTTCTATTCCTCCTCTGAGTCTGTAGGCGCCTGATCTTTTTCTCTCTGTTCTTGCCTTTGACTCCCTCTCCTATCCTTTCTGTCCTTTTTCTTTCTACAGTCTCGGTGATTGTGGCCCACCTTATCGCAGTGCATGCATGGTTCCTCACACTCCTTAGCCAAATGTGCTGGCTTGCTACAGTTGTAACATGTAGGTCCCTCTCTGTCTTCTCTCTTCAGAGTTCTTTATCTTTTCTCACCTCCACCCTTCTCTACCTCTATCCACTTTCTCAATAAGGTAGCTAAATCATGTCCTCCTTTCTGTGCCTCTTCCTCTCTCCCTCCCTGAGGACCATCATAAGGGGGAGGGGGTACGGGACGGGCGGCACCTGATGCGGCTGCCTCCGTTTCATCACCACCACCTCGTCGTCCGGATTCTCCCTCCACGCTTGGTCTTCCAGCGAGGGGTATAATTTGGGTTTAGGTGATGTCTCTGTGGGAGCCGTGGGAGTCCTCCCTGTCTGCTCCTGGCTACCTAATCCTTCCTCCTTAGTAGCTCCCTTTTTCTTGGCCCCCTTCACTATTTTTCTATCTTCAGCCAGCCAAACATGAGCGGTGTCGAGCCCTTCTGTCCTTTGCTTCTCTGCCTATTATTGTTGTTATGTTTCTTCTCACAATCTATGTGTATGTGCTATTTACCTTCTATGTGTGTGTGCTTTCTACCGTTATTATCCTTAACCTATGTTGATAAATACCTCCCGTTAATCTTTCCTAGATTTTTAGAATAATTATTTGTAGCTCTTACGTGGATGATGTTACAAATATTTGTTGGTCTGATGTGATTAATGAGGAGCATCCAGACATTGCACTTGATGAATTTATGAAATTGCTTCTTCCAATTATTGATAAACATGCACCTGTTAAGAAACTGACAGATTGATGAGGAATTGAAAAACACATGCTTGAAAGAGATGGGGCAAAAAGAGTGGCTAATAAGTCTGGCTGTACATCTGACTTACATCTGGCTTACTGCAAATTGAGAAATTATGTGACTAAACTCAACAAAAAAATAAATAAACGTTATTATGAAGCCAAGATGAATGATACAAAGAATGATTGAAAAAAACTTTGGAGTACTTTAAATGAAATTATGGGCAGGAAGACAAATCAACTCCATCTTTCATCGAATCAGATGGCTTATTCATCACAAAACCATTTGATGTTGCCAATTATTTTAATGATTATTTAATTGACAAAGTGGGCAAACTTAGGCAGGAAATGCCCATGACAAACAGTGAGCAATTATATTTATGTATAAAAAAAACAAATAATGAAAGAAAAGCAGTGCAAGTTTGAATTTTGTAAAGTTAGTGTGGGAGAGGTGGAAAAATTATTGTTAACGATCAATAATGACAAACCTCCTGGTATTGACAAGTTAGATAGAAAGCTATTGAGGATGGTAGCTGACTCTATAGCCACTCCTATCTGTCATATTTTTAATCTGAGACTAGAGGAAAGTCTTTGTCCTCAGGCCTGGAAGGAAGCCAAAGTAATTCCGCTACCAAAGAGTGGTAAAGTGGCCTTTACTGGTTCTAACAGCAGACCTATAAGCTTGCTGCCAGCTCTTAGCAAACTGTTGGAAAAAATTGTGTTTGACCAAATACAATGCTATTTCTCTGTAAACAAATTAACAACAGACATTCAGCATGCTTATAGAGAAGGGCACTCAACGTGTACTGCACTGACACTAATTATTAATGATTGCTTGAAAGAAATTGATAATAAGAAGATTGTGGGAGCTGTACTGTTAGATTTCAGTGCAGCCTTTGATATTATTGACCATAACCTGTTGTTGAAAAAACTTAAGTGCTATGGCTTTTCAACCTCTGCAATATCGTGGATTCAGAGCTATCTATCTAATAGAACTCAAAGGATTTTCTTTAACGGAGGCGTCTCTAATGTCGAACATGTACAGCGTGGTGTAACGCAGGACAGCTCTCTAGGCTCTATACTATTTTCTATTTTTAACAATGACCTGCCACTGGCATTAAACAAAGCATGTGTGTCCATGTATGCTGATGATTCAACCATATACGTATCAGCAACCACAGCTAATGAGGTCACTGAAACCCTTAACAAAGAGTTGCAGTCTGTTTTAGAATGGGTGGCCAGTAATAAACTGGTCCTGAACATCTCTAAAACTAAGAACATTGTATTTGATACAAATCCTTCCTTAAATGACTTGAGCTGAATCTGGTGTGGCTGTTGAACAAGTTGAGGAGACTAAATTACTTGCCATTACCTTAGATTCGTAGCTGTTGTGGTCTAAACATATACAGTGCCTTGCGAAAGTATTCGGCCCCCTTGAACTTTGTGACCTTTTGCCACATTTCAGGCTTCAAACATAAAGATATAAAACTGTATTTTTTTGTGAAGAATCAACAAGTGGGACACAATCATGAAGTGGAACGACATTTATTGGATATTTCAAACTTTTTTAACAAATCAAAAACTGAAAAATTGGGCGTGCAAAATTATTCAGCCCCCTTAAGTTAATACTTTGTAGCGCCACCTTTTTCTGCGATTACAGCTGTAAGTCGCTTGGGGTATGTCTCTATCAGTTTTGCACATCGAGAGACTGAAATTTTTTCCCATTCCTCCTTGCAAAACAGCTCGAGCTCAGTGAGGTTGGATGGAGAGCATTTGTGAACAGCAGTTTTCAGTTCTTTCCACAGATTCTCGATTGGATTCAGGTCTGGACTTTGACTTGGCCATTCTAACACCTGGATATGTTTATTTTTGAACCATTCCATTGTAGATTTTGTTTTATGTTTTGGATCATTGTCTTGTTGGAAGACAAATCTCCGTCCCAGTCTCAGGTCTTTTGCAGACTCCATCAGGTTTTCTTCCAGAATGGTCCTGTATTTGGCTCCATCCATCTTCCCATCAATTTTAACCATCTTCCCTGTCCCTGCTGAAGAAAAGCAGGCCCAAACCATGATGCTGCCACCACCATGTTTGACAGTGGAGATGGTGTGTTCAGGGTGATGAGCTGTGTTGCTTTTACGCCAAACATAACGTTTTGCATTGTTGCAATTGTTGCATCTGACCAGAGCACTTTCTTCCACATGTTTGGTGTGTCTCCCAGGTGGCTTGTGGCAAACTTTAAACAACACTTTTTATGGATATCTTTAAGAAATGGCTTTCTTCTTGCCACTCTTCCATAAAGGCCAGATTTGTGCAATACACGACTGATTGTTGTCCTATGGACAGAGTCTCCCACCTCAGCTGTAGATCTCTGCAGTTCATCCAGAGTGATCATGGGCCTCTTGGCTGCATCTCTGATCAGTCTTCTCCTTGTATGAGCTGAAAGTTTAGAGGGACGGCCAGGTCTTGGTAGATTTGCAGTGGTCTGATACTCCTTCCGTTTCAATATTATCGCTTGCACAGTGCTCCTTGGGATGTTTAAAGCTTGGGAAATCTTTTTGTATCCAAATCCGGCTTTAAACTTCTTCACAACAGTATCTCGGACCTGCCTGGTGTGTTCCTTGTTCTTCATGATGCTCTCTGCGCTTTTAACGGACCTCTGAGACTATCACAGTGCAGGTGCATTTATACGGAGACTTGATTACACACAGGTGGATTGTATTTATCATCATTAGTCATTTAGGTCAACATTGGATCATTCAGAGATCCTCACTGAACTTCTGGAGAGAGTTTGCTGCACTGAAAGTAAAGGGGCTGAATAATTTTGCACGCCCAATTTTTCAGTTTTTGATTTGTTAAAAAAGTTCGAAATATCCAATAAATGTCGTTTCACTTCATGATTGTGTCCCACTTGTTGTTGATTCTTCACAAAAAAATACAGTTTTATATCTTTATGTTTGAAGCCTGAAATGTGGCAAAAGGTCGCAAAGTTCAAGGGGGCCGAATACTTTCGCAAGGCACTGTATTTCTACCAAATTGAAAAGGCCTGGAAATGTTTTGTTTGTTTTTAACCTAGGGGTTTGAGGAGATTTCCATTTTTCCTAGAGCCACGATATCTTGAAGGGGTACACACACACATTAAACACGTGAATTAAACACGTGAATTCATTAGAGAAGGGAATGTTCTGATGTTAAGTATTCTGAGCCAACAGGACAGGTACATGCTGTGATGATTCAGGATCATTGAGAGGTAATCGAGATAAACTTTATCAACTAGGAAGTTAGCAAGATAGAGAGAGAGCAGAAGGAATTTGAGGAGAATGAGAGGGAGAGACTGGGAGTGAGGAGCAGGAGACCTGGAGCGTTACGAAGGTTAAAATCTCATAATAAGCCAAGATTGAGAGAAGATAGAAGTGACACAGAATAGTTTGATGACGATGAGAAGATACCCCAATTCCCACTCATAACCTTACTCAACCCCAGAGCTGGGGACGGAACATAACCAGACACGACAGAAGTCTATAGGGCATGGACACAGGGGGATGTAGCGAGGGCATTAGAAGAAGTTGCACATCCTAAGACAGGAATAGAGGGATTCAGAAGAGATTTTGGTTCGCTTAGCTTTAGGATATTAATTCATGGAGAGACTGTCAGCTCCATTGGTTTTTAAAATATGAAAAGTTAGGTGAGGAGGCAGGTATTTTAGTTTATATTTTAAGGGTAGGCTAATTATTACATTCGCTAGGAAGAGATATGATGATTTTGTTGGAAGTAGTTGTTATCCTAACTAAAAGCGGAATTAAAGCTTAGTTGGTTTCAGGAACTAAGGTGTTAGACACTGAACCATTGCCCAGAAATTATTCGGCACAGCAGGCCAAAATAGTAGCATTGACTAGAGCCTGCCAAATAAGAAAGAGAGAAAGGTTACTATTTACATAGACAGCACATATGCATTTAAAACCATACGAAGCAGCACAGATAAATCTTTAAAGTAGATAAGACACTTGACAGAGAATTGTTACAGGATAGCCAAGAACGAACGCCCCAGGAAGAATTGGACATGTGGAAAATGAAAGGGGCGATCCTACAAGATAATGTCAGACATAAGGAGAATTTACTAATCTTACCTAAGTCATTGTTTAGATATGCAGCAATATTGACACATGGGCAGAGCCATGTGCCAACAGGGAGGAAGGATGGTAGAGCAGGTTAGGAAACACCAGGTGGTAGAGCAGGTTAGGAAACACCAGGTGGTAGTGCAGGTTATGAAACACCAGGTGGTAGTGCAGGTTAGGAAACACCAGGTGGTAGAGCAGGTTAGGAAACACCAGGTGGTAGAGCAGGTTAGGAAACACCAGGTGGTAGAGCAGGTTATGAAACACCAGGTGGTAGAGCAGGTTAGGAAACACTAGGTGGTAGAGCAGGTTAGGAAACACCAGGTGGTAGAGCAGGTTAGGAAACACCAGGTGGTAGAGCAGGTTATGAAACACCAGGTGGTAGAGCAGGTTAGGAAACACCAGGTGGTAGAGCAGGTTATGAAACACCAGGTGGTAGAACAGGTTAGGAAACACCAGGTGGTAGAGCAGGTTATGAAACACCAGGTGGTAGAGCAGGTTAGGAAACACCAGGTGGTAGAGCAGGTTAGGAAACACCAGGTGGTAGAGCAGGTTAGGAAACACCAGGTGGTTGAGCAGGTTAGGAAACACCAGGTGGTAGAGCAGGTTAGGAAACACCAGGTGGTAGAGCAGGTTAGGAAACACCAGGTGGTAGAACAGGTTAGGAAACACCAGGTGGTAGAGCATGTTATGAAACACCAGGTGGTAGATCAGGTTAGGAAACACCAGTTGGTAGTGTAGGTTAGGAAACACTGCAGGTTAGGAAAGACTTAGTGGCCTAGAGGATAACTACTTTAAAAAAAATAGAATATCCACTCCAACATTTGGAAATTAACTTCATTGAACTATTCCGAAGTGAGGGAAAGAAAGGGGTGTTTAACAATAATATATACGTATATTAAAGGGGTAGAAGCATCCCCAACTTACTTGATGGACATGATTATGATAGTTAAAATATTAGGTCAAGATATTATCCCTAGAGTTGGTTTACTAGGATCTATTTCTTTAAATAATGGATGACATTCTAGCTAATCAGGTAGAACAAATAGAATGCCAGAATTAGGGACCAGAACAGGTAGATATAGAAGTTGAAGATATACTAGCAGAACACATGAAAAGACTGTTTGTTAACCAAACCTGTATGTCCAAGATTTTGTGTCAAACAGGTGAATTACAGGAGAAGACCCATACCAGGTTCTGTTAAACCACCGCCTTTGCCATTAGAATAGCTGAGAGAGTCACTTGGGTCCATGTTACCCACTGCAAGAAGGTATGTACACATATGAGCATGGTGGATCACACACAGAGTTAGGAGAAGAACCGAGTACCAACAGGGTCCAGGGGTTACCTCATTAACAAAGATTTCCTATCCCGACCATTCATCACTGTGGGTGATCCTAGAAGTGTGAGTATAGGGTGGTACCTAGCAGACCGACTAAGGACAGGAGAGGGTTGGCGGTTTTTGGGAAGAGTAGGGACTCTGAGCTACATCACAGTCTTGGTAACCTTTCTGATACATCCAGATCCACCACCTTCCGGTACTAATTATATGACGCCGTTGTCATTGATAAGAAGTAATAGATAAACTATATAATACAGTGACTTACAGAGTAAGGAGTCAAAGATGTATGATTTAAGGTAAACATTAAACAATTCCCTAGGAAAACAAATAACTTTACAGGGATTGGGTTGGACAGATTGAAGTACTTGGCCAACCCACCTCGTTTCACTTTAACTCCTGATGAGTACTAGTGTTATAGATACAAGAACGGCACCAAGAACTCAGATGATTTTAATGGCTGAAAGGTAATCGTTAATGTGACTGACTTAGGTTAAGAAGTACAGGAGAAAATTTGGGGTATGTCTCTATCAGTTTTGCACATTGAGAGACTGACATTTTTTCCCATTCCTCCTTGCAAAACAGCTCGAGCTCAGTGAGGTTGGATGGAGAGCATTTGTGAACAGCAGTTTTCAGTTCTTTCCACAGATTCTCGATTGGATTCAGGTCTGGACTTTGACTTGGCCATTCTAACACCTGGATATGTTTATTTTTGAACCATTCCATTGTAGATTTTGCTTTATGTTTTGGATCATTGTCTTGTTGGAAGACAAATCTCCGTCCCAGTCTCAGGTCTTTTGCAGACTCCATCAGGTTTTCTTCCAGAATGGTCCTGTATTTGGCTCCATCCATCTTCCCATCAATTTTAACCATCTTCCCTGTCCCTGCTGAAGAAAAGCAGGCCCAAACCATGATGCTGCCACCACCATGTTTGACAGTGGGGATGGTGTGTTCAGCTGTGTTGCTTTTACGCCAAACATAACGTTTTGCATTGTTGCCAAAAAGTTCAATTTTGGTTTCATCTGACCAGAGCAACTTCTTCCACATGTTTGGTGTGTCGTTCCACTTCATGATTGTGTCCCACTTGTTGTTGATTTTTCACAAAAAAATAAAGTTTTATATCTTTATGTTTGAAGCCTGAAATGTGGCAAAAGGTCGCAAAGTTCAAGGGGGCCGAATACTTTCGCAAGGCACTGTAGATTCAATGGTTGCAAAGATGGGGAGATGTCTAGCTGTAAGAAAAGAGATGCTCTGCTTTTTTGACACCATACTCCAAAAAGCAAGTTCTGCAGGCTCTAGTTTAGTCTAATCTTGATTATTGTCCAGTCGTGTGGTCCAGTGCTGCAAGGAAAGACCTAATTAAGCTGCAGCTGGCCCAGAACAGAGCAGCACATTTTGATCTTCATTGTAATCAGAGGGCTGATATAAATACTATGCATGCCAGTCTCTCTTGGCTAAGAGTTGAGGAGAGACTGACTGCATCACTTCTTCTTTTTGTAAGAAACATTAATGTGTTGAAAATCCCAAATTGTTTGCATAGTCAACATACACACAGCTCTGACACACACACTTATCCCACCAGACATGCCACCAGGGGTCTTTTCATAGTCCCCAAATCCAGAACAAATTCAAGAAAACATACAGTATTATATAGAGTCCTTATTGCATGGAACTTCCTTCAATCTCATATTGCTCAAATAAACAGCAAACCTGGTTTAAAAAAACAGATAAAGCCACACCCCGTGGCACAACGTCTCTCCCCTATTTGACCTAGATAGTTTGTGTGTATGTAGGCTACGTGTGCCTTTTTAAAAATGTATGTAAACTCAGCAAAAAATAAACGTCCTCTCACTGTCAACTGTGTTTATTTTCTACAAACTTAACATGTGTAAATATTTGTATGAACATAAAAAGATTCAACAACTGAGATATAAACTGAACAAGTTCCACAGACATGTGATTAACAGAAATGTAATAATGTGTCCCTGAACAAAGGCGGAGTCAAAATGAAAAGTAACAGTCAGTATCTGGTGTGGCCACCAGCTGCATTAAGTACTTGTCGTAGCAGAATCAGAATTAGTTGGGTAACATAGATAAGATGTTTTATTTTCATAATATGCTTGTGAGATACTTGTCATTTAGAATGTATTTTGTTGTACTATAGTGTTGGCCGTTTGCAGTTATCTGTTCTCTGTCAGGGTTCAGTTACTTGGGCCAAAGAAAGGGGAGAGGTCAAGCTTGTCTTCATATGTAAACGTATCTTTTAAACCATGTGAAGGAATGATTGAGGGGGAACCAATTATCTCGTGGCTTCACAATGTCTGTGTGCTCCCTACTTTTCCCATCGGGGAGAGGAGGATGGCAGTGTCTTGAACCATTCTATGTTCCCTCTGAGGTTGCCCTTATCTTGACCTAGAGAGTCACTCTCCTCTCTGTGATCTTGTCCAGGAGGGGGTGTATTTGATATATGCCATTGGGTGAGATAATGGTGTTGGTCCTGAGTGGTACCAAGAGCGAGATAAGAACATAGTTTAGGAGACAAAGCTGAATGATAATTTATAGCCAATGCTGTTTGGCTATGTGTGTCTTTGCTATAAAGGATCTCAGTTGCAATGTGTAAGCACTATCAGATAATTAATTTATAGACACTGAATTGATCTGAGAGTCACAGGGTTGTGATGGAGCTCATATAATTAAAGATGGACTTTATGATAACTCTGACTTGTGTGTGGTTTGCTCTCATGATTTGGTAATACAGGAAATGTCCACTACATACTGCAGTGCATCTCCTCCTCATGGACTGCACCAGATTTGTCAGTTCTTGCCGTGAGATGTTACCCCACTCTTCCCCCAAGGCACCTGCAAGTTCCTGGACATTTCTGGGGGGAATGGCCCTGGCCCTCACCCTCCAATCCAACAGGTCCCAGACGTGCGCAATGGGATTGAGATCCAGGCTCTTCGCTGGCCATGGCAGAACACTGACATTCCTGTCACGCACAGAACGAGCAGTATGGCTGGTGGCATTGCCATGCTGGAGGGTCATGTCAGGATGAGCCTGCAGGAAGGGTACCACATGAGGGAGGAGGATGTCTTCCCTGTAACGCGCAGCGTTGAGATTGCCTGCAATGACAACAAGTTCAGTTTGATGATGCTGTGACACACCGCCCCAGACCGTGACGGACCCTCCACCTCCAAATCGCTCCAGAGTACAGGCCTCGATGTAACGCTCATTCCTTTGACTATAGACGCAAATCCGACCATCCCCCCTGATGAGACAAACTCTGTGTTGTCTGTTCACACTGCTATGCTTTATCTTGGTCAGGTCGCAGTTGCAAATGATAACTTGTTCTCAACTAGCCTACCTGGTTAAATAAAGGTGAAATAAAATAAAAATAAAAAAATAGAACAAAACCGCGACTCGTCAGTGAAGAGCACTTTTTGCCAGTCCTGTCTGGCCCAGCGACGGTGGGTTTGTAACCCACAGGTGACGTTGTTGCCAGTGATGTCTGGTGAGGACCTGCCTTACAACAGGCCTACAAGCCCTCAGTCCAGCCTCTCTCAGCCTATTGCAGACAATCTGAGTGAGCACTGATGGAGGGATTGTGCGTTCCTGGTGTAACTCGGGCAGTTGTTGCTATCCTGAACCTGTCCCGCAGGTGTCATGTTCGGATGTACCGATCCTGTGCAGGTGTTCTTGTCTAATGATGTTCTGTATCATGTCATTCTGTATTATGTTGCATGTTTTGTGTGGACCCCAGGAAGAGTAGCTGCTGCTTTTGCAACAGCTAATAGGGATCCTACTAAAATTCCAATACCAAATCTTTCCCTCGATCCTGACTAGTCTCCCAGTCCCTGCCGCTGAAAACATCCCACCATGCATCACCATAGGGAGGGGGTCATATTTCCTTGAGATGTGATGCTTGGCATTCAGGCCAAAGAGTTCAATCTTGGTTTCATCCGACCAGAGAATCTTGTTTCTCATGGCCTGAAAGTCTTTATGTGCCTTTTGGCAAACTCCAAGCGGGCTGTCATGTGCCTTTTACTGAGGAGTGGCTTCTGCCTTGCCACTACCATAAAGGCTTGATTGGTGGAGTGCTGCAGAGATGGTTGTCCTTCTGGACGGTTATCCCATATCCACAGAGAACCTCTAGAGCTCTGACAATAAGTGACCATCGGGGACTTGGTCACCTCCCTGACCAAGGCCTTTCTCCTCCAGGCGGCCAGCTCTATAAAGAGTCTTGGTGGTTCCAAACTTCTTCTGCTTAAGAATTATGGAGGCGACTGTGTTCCTGGGAACTTTCAATGCTGCAGAAATGTGTTGATACCCTTCCCAAGATCTGTGCCTCGACACAATCCAGTCTTGGAGCTCTAGGGACAATTCCTTCGACCTCATGGCTTGGCTTTTGCTCTGACATGGACTGTCAACTGTGGGACATTATATAGACAGGTGTGTGCCTTTTCAAATCATGTCCAATCAATTGAATTTACCACAGGTGGACTCCAATCAAGTTGTAGAAACATCTCAGGGATGATCAATGGGTCTGAATACTTATGTAAATAAAGTATTTCTGTTTTTTTTTGTTTTTTTTACAGATGTACAACAATCTCAATTCACTAAAAAAGTACATAAAAGTACATAAAAAGTCTGTTTTCGCTTTGTTATTATGGGATATTGTGTGTAGATTGATGCGGAATTAAAACATAGATTTTAGAATAAGGCTGTAAAGTAACAAAATATGCAAAAAGTCAAGGGGTTTGAATCTTTCCGAATGCACTGTATAGTGTCATATAAATGTGTTTGTTGGCATTGTGTACTTCTGAATCAGTGGTTGACAGCACAACACGATTCCAACCACAATGGGGGTTATTTCATACAACACATTAATTAAAGCCTAAAAGCCACATCACATATCTTGATAAAAAAAATACAAAGAATGATGACATGCAGAATTGGCAGTTTCTATGTCGATCTTTATTTTGAATGTCTTATCTTTCGCAAGACCGGTCAGAGTTATAGGTTCAATTGTCAATAGTCAAAATGAAATATACATGTACATCACTAGACATGTCACTGATGTTGAACATTTTGATACATATTTTAATATTAATATATAAGGCCCACTAATCTACTATTGTATTTACAAAATACTTTGCTAATTTGTTTTGAGGGTACTTTTTCTTAAATTCCAGTTTAGACCTGGCTATTTGAACTCACTGATTGGAATTAGCTAAATATGTTTTTTTTTACTGTGTTACATCTGGTGTAAAACAGTAGGCATATCCAAACAGAGTTCTAATTTGAGATACTTAGAACTAGATAAAAACATTATAAATCATGGGGCAAGAGCAATGTTACTGGAAAGGACTTCACTCTGACCATGTTGAGTAAGATGGATCACCTCAAAACATATTCTTTAATAAGTTTATCAATAGGAGTCCTGAGCAGCTTTGGACACTTTCCTCAACACCAACCCATCATAAAGAACCAGAAATAATTCAGAATAACAAAGTACCTACATCAAACAAGTGTTAATTCTGTTGTTCTTCTGACTTCTTATCCTCATTTCCATCTGAAGGACATCATCATCCACATTGTCTCCAGGAGGGACATGTTGCCATCTTTGTTCGATTTGTTGGATATGATGTGTGTTAACTCCCTTTGGAGTAAATTGGGTGCTGTTCCCTAGTGTTTGCATTCATCACTCATCATTTAGGGTGTCAGGAGTTAGGAAGGAAGGGATGGGATAGTCTAGAATTGAAGGGTCTGAAGAGTCTTATGCCATTACAAAGCCTTCTGTTGTGCGTTCTGTTCCTACTGCTCAACTTCAACATGAATCCAAGTGAAGGGATGAGGGGGAAAATAAAATCTGTGAGGAAGAAAACCAAAACATTTAGGTGAAAAAATAACCACATATAATCATAAAAGAACAATAAGATGCTGAATTTCAAATCAACACCTACCCTTGAAACACTTTAAATCTGAAAGAATTGGATGGGTGTATCCAACATGGTGAAAATGTCACCTTGTCTGTCTGAGGCAAGTCTATTATCTGAGACCTCCAAATCTACTAGAAGTGTCAATGTGTACAGCCTAGGTGTCAATTTGGGTTACAAGAACAGACAAGAGATAACTACTGCACCTTTTTTGTGTTTCTGCTTAGAACAGACCGCAAGATTTTAGGTTCTCTTTGATAATGATGTCTGTCACGGCTCCGAACACAATCTCAACATTCTTTGTGTCCGTGGCGCAGGTCAAGTGAGAGTAGATTTCTTTGACACCCTTCTTCATGTTCAGCTCCTCAAACTGCTTCTTGATGTAGTCGCTGGCATCATCATACGTGTTGGGGCCTAGTGGCAGAGTAAGCAGGCAGCTCATGAAGTGGTTCTCAGTTGTTTTCAATTGTAGGTGATGAAGTTGACAGTATCTATTCTGTTGGCTAGTATCTTGCCACTGCATCATATTGCAGTAGAAGATAAAACATTTCCATCATTCCTGTCCTTGGGAAATCATGCGGTTTTACTATGCTGTTTTTACTTGTGGTTACTCTTACCATCGTAGTCGGGGAAGCAGATGCTTAGGTGGACCTTCTTGATCTTCTCCTCGAAAAGATCCTTCTTGTTGAGGAAGAGTACGATGGAGGTGGTGGCGAAGAACCTGTGGTTGCAGATACTGTTGAACAGGTGAAGAGACTCATGCATACGGTTCTGTGGAGAAAAGGAAAAAGAGGGTTAGGTTAAGTGGCAACAATCTCACAGTTTCTTTCATCAATCCTCACTCAGGCTAGATTAGTATGCTAACTATACTGAACAAAAATATAAACGCAACATGCAACAATTTTAAAGATTTTACTAAGTTACAGTTCATAAGGAAATCAGTCAATTGAAATAAATGCACTAGGCCCTAATCTATGGATTTCACATGACTGGGAATACAGATATGCATCTGTTGGTCACAGATACCTTAAAAAAAAAGGTAGGGGCGTGGATCAGAGAACCAGTCAGTAACTGGTGTGACTACCATTTGCCTCATGCAGCGCGACACATCTCCTTCGCATAGAGTTGATCAGGTTGTTGATTGTAGTCTGTTGAATGTTGTCCCACTCCTCTTCAATGGCTGTGCGAAGTTGCTGGATATTGGTGGGAACTGGAATACTTTGTCGTACACGTGGATCCAGAACATTCCAAACATGCTAAATGGGTGACGTGTCTGGTGAGTATGCAGGCCACAGAAGAACTGGGACATTTTCAGCTTCCAGGAATTTTGTACAGATCCTCGTGACATGGGGCCGTGCATTATCTTGCTGAAATATGAGGTGGTGGTGGCAGATGAATGGCATGAATGACAATGGGCCTCAGGATCTAGCCATGGTATCTCTACATTTAAATTGCCATTGATAAAAGGCAATTGTGTTCGTTGTCCGTAGCTTATGCCTGCCCATACCATAACCCCACCGCAAGCATGGGGTACTCTGTTCACAACCTTTACCTCAGCAAACCGCTTGCCCACACGACGTCATACACGTGGTCTGCGGCTGTGAGGCCGGTTAGACGTACTGCCAATTCAATGAAAAGACGTTGAACATTAAATTCTCTGGTAACAGCTCTGACTGAAATTCCTCCAGTCAGAATGCAAATTGCACACTTCCTCAAAACTTAAACTTGAGACATCTGTGGCATTGTGTTGTGTGACAAAACTGCACATTTTCGAGTGGCTTTTTATTGTCCTCAGCACAAGGTGCACCTGTGTAATGAGCATGCTGTTAAATCAGGTTCTTGATATGCCACACCTGTTAGGTGATTGATTATCTTGGCAAAAGAGAAACATTTACTAACGGGTGTAAACAAATTTGTGCAAAAACATTTGAGAGAAATAATATTTTTGTGCGTATGGAACATTTCTGGGATCTTTTATTTCAGCTCATGAAACATGAGACCAACACTTTACATGCGTTTGTATTTTTCTTTGGTGTATACTCTTAACCACATGTGCCAAACTCATTCCACGGAAGGCCGAGTGTCTACGGGTTTTCGTTCCATGGGTTCTACAGGTTTTCGTTCTTGGATGATTAATTAAGGTCACTAATTAGAAAGGAACTCCCCTCACCTGGTTGTCTAGGTCTTAATTGAAAGGAAAAAACAAAAACCTGCAGACACTCGCCCTCCATGGAATTAGTTTTACACACCTGCTCAAACCAAAGAGATTATCTAATTTCCTATTTTGGTCATTTGGCAAGCACACAAACACAACACTACATGTCTTCTGTGCTTGAACTGGGGTGATGTTATTAGGTACAGGACTGTGAGGCGATTGAGAAATCATATTGTATAGTCATCTGAGCTATGTCCTTGGGGAGTTTAACATGTGATGGCCTGGTAGGGTTCAATAAACTTGTGACTGAATAATCCATTGTTTACTTGATGTCAGACTGGAGAAAATACCCTTCAGTTAGAATCAGAATCAGAACATCTCTTTCAATCTTACCAAATGGATCACAGTACAAAAAAGAGAAATCCAAGTAAACAGTACAAAAGTACAACATTTGGACTAAAAGGGCCACATAGAGGCGTTCTGTCTCGATATGGAAAATCACAACTGTGACAAAATAGTTGAACAATCAGAGGTCAACTGTAAAGCCAAACCCACCACTTCATCGTCCTCTACAAGCACCATGTCATAAGCACTGAGGGCTCCGCAGAAGATGATGCAGGTTACACCCTCAAAACAATGGATCCACTTCTTTCTCTCCGACCGCTGGCCGCCCACATCGAACATCCTGTCAGGGGGGATGGGTTAAAAAAGGGAGATGTTAGATATGACTGTAAAGAGATAATCAACGATTGTGCAAAATCACACCCCAAAGGAAATGGAATGAACATGCAAGGATGTATGGAAGACCACTTTAGGCCCTTTGTGGTCTCCCTTGTTTGGCTAATATTCCCTCACCTGAAGTGCAGCTCTTTGCAGGAGAACTGCTCCTCGATGATACCGGTGGTCTTGACTCGAGAACGCAGCACATCCTGCTCGTTGGGCAGGTAATCAGACTTTGTGATTCTGTCCAATTCTCCAAGATAGCTGTTGAGCGAGATTTCAGTTTAGCATACATTCACACCCCCATATAGAACATAATCATGCTCACCAACAAAGATATGACCTGAACTGTCATGAGAATGATATGACTGTCATAACAAACTATAACAGTTGCTGTGAAACTCACTAGCCAGCTGAGTCGTTGAGCTGGTACTCAGCTGCTCTCTCGAAGGAGGCCTGGACACCACTGTCACTCCAGAGCCTCTTGATGACATCAGCCAGCTCAGGGGGCATTGAGCCCTCTTCAATGGAGTCTGACAGGTTGGACAGCTTCTGCCCGTCTTCCTGCACCATGAAGTCAACTGGTGAGTTTTACTGCTACTAAAAGGAAAATTGTATTCCATTGTACGGTAATTAGCTAAGCTAACAATGTAGTGTTGTTATTTCTATTTGAATAACATGTGCAACTACTGAAACTTCTGCTGGTGTTTCAGTGTCTATCCGTGTGTGTCATTGAGGGCCTATTTGGTGGACCAGAAGGGTTAGAGATGCAGGGTGGGACTCACAGATCCCTTTGGTGATCCAAAGTCAATTGACAGCATCTCCATGCCTCTGATAATGGCCAGAGCAGACTGCAAGATGTTACCATAGATGATCGCCCTGAACTCCAATTGTTCTTCTTTGGTATAACCACCTTGATGGAGAATTCTACCCAACACAAGAGGAAGAAAACAGTTAGAATTGTAATTACAGTTTAAAATACAACTGACATACAAAGCTACCAACAACCATTATTGGCCAGAAGAACTAGTACTAGTCATTCTGCAGCAAGTGTTTTAGTGTTTTGTTCAGTAGTCATCAGGGTATATGTCAATTGTAACTGCCACAATTTATTCTATCATTGTCCATTTTGTTTTCCCATATGATTATGAGCCATAAACTTATTGAACACCCAATTCACACCTTTTAGAGTGATGGTAAAGTATATGGACAAGGTTTGGTTGCATGTACATTAGGAGGGAGGAGGAATGACATGCAATGTCAAAGGTGTTTGTTTTGTTATACTCACTTCATCTGCTTGACAATTGTGCTCTTCCCAGACTCACCAGCACCTGGTAAAACAAAAGAAGAAGTAGATACACCTGTATGTTACAATGGCTTTCCCATGTACAAACACATCATCCTCATTCACCCTGTAGTTGGTTAAAGGGAACCTGAGGGCCAAAACATGACCTATGCAAAGAGATGTATAATGACAGCACATAGTGAAAGAGGAAGCTCGTTGCCCATCCCCTCCACTGGTACAGATCCAGTCCTCTGAGACACACAGCATGACAAGCATTCAGTTGTGTTGCAGAAGTTACAGTTGTAGTTATTTCACAGCTGTTATATTATGACCTTTTGTTTTGTGTTTAGCTTTGTTTCTGCATGTTGTTGTTGCATTTGTACCATGAGTTTGGCTATAGACACATCTTATGGGATACTTCCCATTGTAACAACATACTTAGCGGGGCGGGGGGGGTAACAGAGCAATCGGAAATTAATAAACAAGTACTGGGCCATAGGGCAGACTGGGCTGAGCAGTGAAGTTGTATGTCATAATACCAGTAAGCTAATTTCCCTCTGGGCTTATATCAAACAAGACTGTCACCACCAGAGGATTTGTTATCCCACACGCCACCTCAACGGGGTCATCTAGGCTTCCTGACTATTTGGACATAAGCATATGAAAGGGTTTATGGCTAATGTGATGGACATCTGTCCCAATGGTTTAGCAGAGGCCAGTGTCCTTATTAGCTAAGGGCTAAATGGATGGGATTTTGAGAAGCCATATCGGCCGATATGTAAAGACGTCACTAGGAAGACGTCAGTCCATGAGGAATCGTGAGTTTTTGTCACTCTAAAAAGTTCCTGGGATAGTGTGTCCTTCTCTCCGTTGGTTCTTATCCATGAAGGTAGGCGAGAGGGCTAACTAGATAGGCTGGGGTGACTGGGCTGTCTCCATAATAGACCTATTTCACCATCAATATCTCCATGCATAGGTTTATTTTCCTGAAGGCAGGCCTGATATTCCTGAATAAAGCCATTCCTCCAAATGTAGGCCTATTTCTTCATGCTCTCCGCAAGTAGGTTGTTATCTCTTAAGGTAAGTGTGCACCAGTACATTGATACCTGATGCAACCAGACGATGGCATTGGTTGTGGAGCATTGCATTCTGCAAAGTTCAATTGCTTTTTTACTTTTTAAAGCAAGAGGTGAGTAGTTACTGTTCTTGTACCCCAGATACAGTGCCTTCAGAAAGTATACAGATCCCTTGGCTTATTCCACATGTTGTTGTGTTACAGCCTGAATTCAATTCAATTGATGTTTTTTCTCATCCATCTACACACAATACCCCATAATAACAAAGTGAAAATATGTTGTTAGAAATGTTGGCTAATTTATAGAAAATTAAATAGAGAAATACACTTACAGTTGAAGTCGGAAGTTCACATACACTTAGGTTGGAGTCATTAAAACTCATTTTTCAACCACTCCACAAATGTATTGTTAACAAACTATAGTTTTGTCAAGTCGGTTAGAACATCTACTTTGTGCATGACACAAGTCATATTTCCAACAATTGTTTACAGACAGATATTTCACTTATAATTCACTGTATCACAATTCCAGTGGGACAGAAGTTTACAGACACTAAGTTGACCATGCCTTTAAACAGCATGGAAAATTCCAGAAAATTATATCAAATCAAATCAAATGTATTTATATAGCCCTTCTTACATCAGCTGATCTCAAAGTGCTGTACAGAAACCCAGCCTAAAACCCCAAACAGCAAGCAATGCAGGTGTAGAAGCATGGCTTTAGAAGCTTCTGATCGGCTAATTGACATCATTTGAGTCAATTGGATGTATTTCAAGGCCTACCTTCAAACTCAGTGCCTCTTTGCTTGACATCATTGGAAAATCAAAAGAAATCAGCCAAGACCTCAGAAAATAAATTGTTGACCTCCACAAGTCTGGTTCATCCTTGGGAGCAATTCCCAAACGCCTGAAGGTTCCACGTTCATCTGTACAAACAATAGTACGCAAATATAAACACCATGGGACCACGCAGACGTCATACCGCTCGGGAAGGAGACACGTTCTGTCTCCTAGAGATTAACGTACTTTGGTGGGAAAAGTGCAAATCAATCCCAGAACAACAGCAAATGACCTTGTGAAGATGCTGGAGGAAACTGGTACAAAAGTATCTATATCCACAGTAAAACGAGACCTATAATCGACATAACCTGAAAGGCCGCTCAGCAAGGAAGAAGCCACAGCTTCAAAACCGCCATAAAAAAGCCAGACTACAGTTTGCAACTGCAAATCGGGACAAAGATCATACCTTTTGGAGAAATGTCCTCTGGTCTGATGAAATAAAAATAGAACTGTTTGGCCATAATGACCATCGATATGTTTGGAGGGAAAAGGGTGAGGCTTGCAAGCCGAAGAACGTCATCCCAACCGTGAAGCATGGGGGTGGGAGCATCATGTTGTGGGGGTGCTTTGCTATAGCAGGGACTGGTGCACTTCACAAAATAGATGGCATCATGTGGTAGGAAAATTAGGTGGATATATTGAAGCAACATCTCAAGACATCAGTCAGGAAGTTAAAGCTTGGTCGCAAATGGGTCTTCCAAATGGACAATGACCCCAAGCATACTTCCAGAGTTGTGGCAAAATGGCTTAAAGACAACAAAGGCAAGGTATTGGAGTGGCCATCACAAAGCCCTGACCTCAATCCTATAGAACATTTGTGGGCAGAACTGAAAAAGTGTGTGCGAGCAAGGAGTCCTACAAACCTGACTCAGTTACACCAGCTCTGACAGGAGGAATGGGCCAAAATTCACCCAACTTAATGTGAGAAGCTTGTCGAAGACTACCTGAAACATTTGATCCAAGTTAAACAATTTAAAGGCAATGCTATCAAATACTAATTGAGTGCATTTAAACTTCTGACCCACTGGGAATGTGATGAAAGAAATAAAAACTTAAATAAATCATTCTCTCTACTATTATTCTGACATTTCACAGTCTTAAAATAAAGTGGTGATCCTAACTGACCTAAGACAGGGAATTTTTACCAGGATTACATGTCAGGAATTGTGACACTGAGTTTAAATGTTTTTGGCGTATGTAAACTTCCGACTTCAACTGTATATGGACACCTGCTCGTCAAAAATCTAATTCCATAATCATTGTCATTAATATGGGATGGTCCCCCTTTGCTGCTATAACAACCTCCACTCCTGGGGAGGCTTTCCATTAGATGTTCATCCATTGCTGCGGGGACTTACTTCCATTCAGCCACAAAAGCATTAGTGAGGTCGGGCACTGATGTTGGGCGATGAGGCCTGGCTCGCAGTCGGTGTTCAAATTCATCCCAAAGGTGTCCGATGGGGTTGAGGTCAGGGCCCTGCGCAGGCCAGTCAAGTTCTTCCACACCGATCTCGACAAACCATTTCTGTATGGACCTCGCTTTGTGCATGGGGGTATTGTAATGCTGAAACAGGAAATGGCCTTCCCGAAACTGTTGCCACAAAGTTGGAAGCAGAGTATTGTCTAGAATGTCATTGTATGCTGTAGCGTTAAGATTTCTCTTCATTGGAACTAAGGAGTCTAGTCAGAACCATGAAAAACAGCCCCAGACCATTATTGCTTCTCCACCAAACTTTACAGTTGGCACTATGCATTCGGGCAGGTAGCGTTCTTCTGGCATCCACCAAACCCATATTTCTCCGTTGGATTGCCAGGTGGTGAAGCGTGATTCATCCCTCCAGAGAACGCGTTTCCACTGCTCCAGAGTCCAATGGCGGCGAGCTTTACACCACTCCAGCCGAGGCTTGGCATTGCACATGGTGATCTTAGGCTTGTGTGCGTGCGGCTGTTAGCCATGGAAACCCATTTCATGAAGCGCCTGACGAACAGTTATTGTGCTGACGTTGCTTCAAGAGGAAGTTTGGAACTCGGTAGTCAGTGTTGCAATCAAGGACAGACGATGTTTACGTGTTAAGCACTTCAGCATTTGGCGTTCTTATTCTGTGAGCTTGTGTGGCCTACCACTTTGTGGCTGAGCCGTTGTTGTTCCTAGACGTTTTCACTTCACAATAACAGCACTTACAGTTGACCAGGGCAGCTCTAGCAGGGCCGAAATTTGACCAACTGACTTATTGGAAAGGTGGCATCCTATGATGGTACCACGTTGAAAGTCACTGAGCTCTTCAGTACGGACCATTCTACTGCCAATGTTTGTCTATGGAGATTGCATGGCTTTGTGCTCGATTTTATTCACCTGTCAGCAACGGGTGTGGCTGAAATAGCCGAATCCACTCATTTGAATGGGTGTCCATATACATTTGTTGTGTATCTCATTTAAATACGTATTCACACCCCTGAGTCAATACGTTGGAAACCCTTTTGGCAGCGATTACAGCTGTGAGTCTTCCTGGGTAAGTCTCTAAAAGTTTTGGACACTTGGATTGTACAATATTTGCACATTATTATTTGTTTATTTCTTCAAACTCAATCATGTTGGTTGTTGATTTTATTTATTTGATTTAACCTTTATTTAACTAGGCAAGTCAATTAAGAACACATTTTTATTTACAATGACGGCCTACAATGACAGCCTATTGATCATTGCTAGACAGCCATTTTCAAGTCTTTCCATCGATTTCAAGCCAATTTAATTGAAAACTGTAAGTAGTCCACTCAGGAACATTCAATGTCTGCTTTCTTTTTTTTCTTTTTTATCTACCAATAGGTGCTCTTCTTTGTGAGGCATTGGTAAACCTCCTTGGTCTTTGTGGTTGAATCTGTGTTTGAAATTCAATGCTCGACTGAGGGATATTACAGATCATTGTATGTGTGGGGTACAGAGATGAGGTAGTCATTAAAAAGTAATGTTAAACACTATTATTGCATACAGAGTGAGTCCATGCAACTTATTATATGACTTGTTAAGCACATTTTTTTTATCCTGAACTTATTTAGGCTTGCCATAACAAAGGGGTTGAATACTTATTGACTCAAGACTTTCAGGCTCCTGAGTGGCGCAGCGGTGTAGGCACTGCATCACAGAGCTAAAGGCATCACTACAGACCCTGGTTCGATCCCGGGCTGTATCACAACCGGCCGTGATCAGGAGTCCCATAGGAGGAAGCACAATTGGCCGTGTCGTCCGGGTTAGGGGTGAATCATTTCTGAAGGTACTGTAAATATCATACACTAAGCTCTAACAGCATTTTGTTGACTATGACAAAATTGATAGGGATGATGTACCTACATTTCATTCAGAATACAGAACAACTTGGTCTTTAGTAACCTAATTGTTACTCTGCCAGAGAATTGGCTTTGCTGCGTCTGTGTTGTGTTCTGCAGGAGCAGCAGGAGACACAAGGATTAATGGCTGTTAATTGCTGCTCTTCATCCACAAAGCCTCAACTCATTCTTTGGCTGCAGTCCTACCAACTGGATTGTGGGTCATTTCACGTCTTCAGTTTTGCAATGTGTCAATATTTGACCAATTCCTTCAGCTGTCACTGCATCTCATTGGTTTAGTTTAAAATATGGACAATAACTACTACTATATGATTATTTCGTTTAAAATATGGACAATAACGACTACAATATGGTTATCTTAACCACCAAAACCTCATACCAACAGGGGAAAGTATGTCATTTTTGATGCCTTAAACATGACAATTTCTCTACTCTCAGTTACTGTTAGTGAGGGGTGTAGACAGGTGAGACAGGGGTTATGGTTTACAAGATGTTACATCTGCACATTTGATATTTTTTAAATGAAAGTGTCTCCATTAATGTAAATGAATGTTGATAATATGATGATCTATGGCCCAGATAGTCATTTGTTCCTGTCAATTGATCCTAATACGCTTTTGTTGCTGCTGGCCCTGATTACTCTGATGGTTGACCCTTCTGAGTTTCTCTGGTAGTCTTCTAATGTTGACCCTATTGTCTGCAAACTTTTAGTGGATTGGTACCTGTTGTATTTGGCTTTTCATAATTGCTGTATTGATCAGCATCTCTGTTTGTCCCTTGTTATTTTCCCTGTCAATTAACTTGTGTCATTGGCCCTTGCTTTTTGCCATGTGTGATGACTACTTAGCATTTGATGATGCATGTTGCAAGCCATGATGTAACCCGGTGCTAGGGAAATTATTACAGGGAGTCTAAGTAGCAGGAAAGGAAGCATAATTGGGTTACCATGATCCTATGGGAAAGGCTGACTAAATCCTGCCCCTGAACCCTCACAAAGCTATTTATACCCAGAGCTCATGACACATCTACCGCTCATTGTTTTACATACTGTATTGAGACACATGCTGCTGATATGTCAACATTCATAACTGCTGCCACTTCTACAGGCAGTCATATAACCCTCTTTTCATAACCTACGAAGACAATATAGGGCTCTTCTAAATTCTCTCAGAGCCAAACATTAACACTAATCTGATTCCCTGCTAGGTAGTGTTCCAGATTTTCTACTTTACAGACTTTTCTCAGAGTCTAATATCTATTGAAGTAGCTAATATAGAAATAGACTCACAACTTTCCTTCTAGTAGTTATGAATCAACACGTTCCATTTCAGGGGAACTTAAAAAACAATGCTCAGCTATCAACCTTATGGTTGCTGAGAAACATTGAATGACCCCATACTACATTAACGACTGTCCTACAGATTGTCACTATGAGAGAATGTGTTGTTTCAATCAAGGGAAATGGTATTGCCTTTTATTATGGTGTTTTCTAACACCTCTGACCCCACAAATCCTATGATTTCTCATTTCAGTCTTGAGGTAACAGAAGCAGTCACTCTTGGACTTATCTGATTTAATGTAAGCTACTTTCAGCGTGACATGCTTATCTGTTTACATCCAGGCCGTGTTACAGTGACATGCCAATTCACATTCACGTTGAATGTGCAAAGGCAGAACACCAATGTAATATATAACAGATTATCGTTCAGCTCTTGTCATATATAACTGAGGCTAGATATCAGGATCAATGCTAGTGTTCTCATTGAGTAGGCCTAATAAGTTTAGCCTGTTTTTGAACGCACCATTTCAGCATTGGCACGTTTCCATAAATCTGGAAGTGTTAAACAATTGGAAAAGCTCATTACAGTGATCAAAATTATATTTTTAGCTACATTGAATGTTCCAGAAGCACCTTGAGCAACAAGCGCCATCGATCAAGTTACCATATCAAAGTTATGAAGAATTCACAACAACTATGCTAACTTCGCCAGGGAATATTCAGTCTCATATAATTCCAACTGTTATCATCAGTGTAACCTACTAAAGTCCATCTTATCTAATACGTAAGCTCATACAGAGGTTGGGTATGGCTGATGCTTAGGGTCATACAGGTTGGCATGACTGCTCATTGCAAAACCAAATGTATTTTCTTCACATGATGTAAAATTCAACTATTTATGCCTTTCATTGCTGTGCAATTTCCAATACAATGCCCCCTAACAAAAATTGTTTGACTCTCAAATCTCTCAAAGATCAGGGCACATAGTTGCATAATATTCAACCAATATCTTTCTTTCAGTCTTTTTAAGAAGATGATGCTTATCCTGATGGTTTGCATCAGACACTGCTATGGTCTATGCCTGACAGACCATAAGCCAGTTAAGGGTCTCATTCTACTTTTCTGAAGTTTCAGAAGAGGCCCCACAGGCACAACAGCTCCTTACCAAGCAGCAGAAGCTTGACTGTCTTGGATTCTTTGTCTGCATCCTCCGCCAGCTGCTTTTCCAGCTCCTTGGACTTTGCGGCTAATGCCTTGTCTTCGACACTTCCTCCAGCTCCCATTTTGAACTTGGGTCTTTCTCACTCCTTCAAGTCAAGATCCTGTGTGGTACGGAAATGCGGCCGTCCGCTCCCGCCGTCTGAGGGGTGCACTGGGAGACAGGCAAAAAGGAGGGCAGAGGTGGGGGCTGGGAACAAGGGGTCCTGGCCTCAGTCAGGGGTTGGTGGATGAGAGGACTCTGGAGATGTATGCTGGCACGCAGTCGGACAATCACTGCTTGGGGACTAAGGGAAGCTGTCTTCTCTCTGGTGTTAGCCCTCCCTTATTCCCCTACGTTAAACCTGACATCTTGAAATCAGGTTGGGATTGGGCAGGGCTTTTTCTGGCGTTCCCATGGGAACCATTAGATCCAATTAGGATGAAGTAGAGGGCAAAAGTGAAGGGTGAAAAAAGCAAACACCATAGGGTTTAGAAAGAGATGGGTGGATTAGAAATAGAGAAGGTCTGGTTTTTTATAGCTCAATGGTCTGGGTGTTCAAAGTTGACTTTCTCTACCTCTTGCACAGTTTAGCTCCCCCAGCCTCTGTCAAGTATGGCTCAAAAAGAGATGGTGTCAGGTGTGATAATGTTCTTGTTCTTCTTGCTCTCATTTAGAATAAACTTATAACCACAGAAATAAAACAATATGATGTGCTCTGTCCTGTTTATGCTGTAGGGATTTGTAAATACTTTTTTGATTTTACCAGACTTTAAGTGACAATTGGCTTACAAACCTGAGCCATGAAAATACACTAATTGTCACGAAGGCATTTCTACAGCATAAGACCTTGGCTTTGTGTCTTTACTGGTGAAGGATGGGGAGTTTAACAAGCATCAGGTATTTACATTTTTTTTTAAACCTTTATTTAACTAAGCAAGTCAGTTAAGAACAAATTTTATTTACAATGATGGCCTATCAAAAGGCCTCCTGCGGGGACTGGGGCTGGGATTAAAAATATAAATATAGGACAAACACTCATCACGACAAGAGAGACACCACAACACTACATAAAGAGAGACCTAAGACAACAACACAGCATGGCAGCAACACATGACAACACAGTATGGGAGCAACACAACATGACAACAATACGGTAGCAACACAACATGGTACAAACATTATTGGGCACAGACAACAGCACAAAGGCAAGAAGATATAGACAACAATACATCACACGAAGCAGCCACAACTGTCAGTAAGAGTGTCCATGACTGAGTCTTTGAATGAAGAGGTGGAGATAAAAACTGTCCAGTTTGAGTGATTTGTTTTTTATAGCTCGTTCCAGTCGCTAGCTGCAGCGAACTGAAAAGAGGAGCGACCCAGGGATGTGTGTACTTTGGGGACCTTTAACAGAATGTGACTGTCAGAACGGGTGTTGTATGTGGAGGATGAGGGCTATTGTAGGTATCTCAGATAGGGGGAGTGTGGCCTAAGAGGGTTTTATAAATAAGTATCAACCAGTGGGTCTTGCAACAGGTATACAAAGATGACCAGTTTACACAGTATAGAGTGCAGTGATGTGTCCTATAAGGAGCATTGGTGGCAAATCTGATGGCTGAATGGTAAAGAACATCTAGCCAGTGGAGAGTACCCTTAGCTCTATAAATTAAGTCTCTGTAATCTAGCATGGGTAGAATGGTCATCTGAATCAGGGTAAGTTTTGCAGCTGGGGTGAAAGAGGAGGGATTACGATAGAGGAAACCAAGTCTAGATTTAACTTTGGCCTGCAGATTTGATATGTGCTGAGAGAAGGACAGTGTACCATCTAGCCATACTCCCAAGTACTTGTATGAGGTGACTACCTCAAGCTCTAAACCCTCAGAGGTAGTAATCACACTGGTGGGGAGAGGAGCATTGTTCTTACCAAACCACATGACCTTTGTTTTAAAGGTGTTCAGAACAAGTTTAATGGCAGAGAAAGCTTGTTGGACACTAAGAAAGCTTTGTTGTAGAGCGTTCAACACAAAATCCGGGGAGGGGCCAACTGAGTATAAGACTGTATCATCTGCATATAAATGGATGAGAGCGCTTTCTACTGCCTGAGCTATGTTGTTGATGTAAATTGAGAATAACATGGGTCCTAAAATTGAGCCTTGTGGTACTCCCTTGGTGACAGTTCCTGGCACGGCACAGGGTGCGGCATCGGTTGAGAATAGAAGCCTTGTGAGTTCTACCACTTACAAAGAAGCATAAGTCAGTGGGTTACCCCACTGGCCTTTTATACTCAGATGAGGAGAGAGACAATGGGAACAGACAGAGATTGCACACATCTCAGACTACTGTGTCATGGGTCAGCACAAAGATTTACTGTAGATTTACTATAATCAACTTTTTCCCAGATAAGAATGTTGACAGGGTGCCTTCTGTGCACAGTGCCATCTGTGCATCCATGTGCCTAATTGAAAATATCAGCTATTTATAGATGCATTTTGCAGGAGTTTTCATAACCAAGAACTTTGCATGTAGTGAACTCCAAGGTGGACTACATCTGTATCAAAACAATAGAGACATGAACAGCTAGCTACTGTTTGACCAGGCTTAGTTGTAAACAAAGTAACAAAGGCAATTCTAATGTAAAAATGCTTCATGCACCTGATATCGCTTTGAATTATATATGTGAATCAAGGTTATTATGGTTTTGTCTTTTTATTTTATTTTGTATTTATTTCTCCTGTTTTATTAAGACAGTATGCATATTTTCCCTGCTTTTTTGTCTGGCCTCCCAATAAATTGAGTTAAGGAGGAAACCAACACATTTAAGCCTGAATGGAGGATGATTTATGTACGAACAGGTTGCCGACGGACAAAAATGTATCACCCGCTGGGCTGACTGCATCGACACCTTAGACATGAAAACCAGTAGATAGTGATAGCGCTGACATCATCCACATATTCCTATTGAAAATAGGCTTTCTTGGGTAGACCAGGGCTTTTGGTTCCGCTAGGTTGCTACACAGTAGCCGACCAGCAGAGCTTGTGACTTCACACTCCAGACAGACACTGGGGGTCTGGTTGGCATCTAGAGGCAATACGACATCAGGAAGAACTACGCCCTCTAGGGGTCTTGGCACTAATCGGGACATTTCCGGGGACAGCTCTAACTGGGGACCGGCCACCAAAATCAGGGACTGTCCCCAGATATCGACGTCTGATCACCTTAATCTGAATGTGACTTGGATCTAAAAGGAATTGCTCTGAGACTGGTGCAAAAATATTTATTTAAAATTAATAGCGCCGAGACTAGTACATGTAAGAAGAATCAAGTTAGCTCCTTAGCCAATTTCTCCTCCTGTGAGCTAGTGATAGCCAGTGACAGTGATGCACAAGCTAGGCCTATTTGAAACATTGCAATCTCCTGGCAGCTTTTACCCGATAGATTCAGTAGCTTGAAATTCCGCAAAAAGCTTGAAAAACCCATTGAAAAACCCATTTGATTTTATGCCCAATTATACAATTTTTGGGTGAAAAATAAATGAACATACTTCATGATTGTTTTTATACTAGTTAGTTTTGGAATTAAATATACTAGTTTCAGTATAGTTTTGTTTTTCAAACGGATTTGTTAATTATTTTATTTCAGTTTAACTTTTAGTTTACTATAATAACCGTGATGTGGACAAACTCAAATGGTGTGGCACTAGTTGTGGTTAGCTAGGTAGTGGGCTCTAACTTTGCTGCATGAAGAAAAAGCAAGATATTGGCCCTTCCACCTTCAGATACTATGAGATTGCCCAACCTGCAAAAAAAGAGAGAAATTTAGAGCGAGATCTTATCTGACGTCACATGGTATCATGGCAAGAAGTGGGTTGCAGGGAAATTAGGCCCCCACAAATGCTACAGAGAGTAAAACAGGCGGCTAATTAGGGCATCCTCCAATTCCGTAGTCCCTTTCTAATTCTGACCCTTCAAGCTTTGACTCTGTCCTTCCTGCTGCATCCTGGGATTGGCCTGGTGCAGCTGATCTGTTGATAAGATTATCCAGAGAACCCTGTTAAATCTTGGGCCACAGTTTAGGCCAGCAGATGGCCACTAACTGTGAGAGGGGTGCTGGTTATGAGGTGTAGTGCAGTGTTGGTTGTACAGTAGCAGGGAACAAGGGTAATGATACTAGTTCACCTCTCTTTCAGAATAGTTCCACCCTCTCTGCTCACCTGAGTGACAAGTCAGCCGGTCAGACCTTTGAGTAAGAAGTAAGAGGGTGATTGGATAAATGCACATCCAACTGCCCCTAAGACACTGTTCATTATTAACTACTTTAGTTCATCTGAGGGTGACTGAGGTGGACACTTGAATATGTTGATTCATCTCATCCAACTCCTTTCACCAAAAAACAAAAAAAGTTTGTGAATTTGCACATGCACTTACACATGAGGAAGGTGCAACAGCTCCTCTTCAACCTCAGGAGGCCAAAGAAATTTGGCTTGGCACCTAAAACCCTCCCACTTTTACAGATGCACAATTGAGAGCATCCTGTTGGGCTGTATCAGCGCCTGCTACGGCAACTGCACAGCCAGCAACCTTAAGGCTCTCCAGAGGGTGGTGCGGTCTGACCAATGCATCACCCGGAGCAAACTACATGCCCTCCAGGACACCTACAGCAGCCGGTGTCACAGGAAGGCCAAAAAGATCATCAAGGACGACAACAACCACCCGAGCCATTGCCTGTTCACCCCGCTATCATCCAGAAGGTGGGACCGAGAGACTGAAAAACAGCTTCTATCTCAATGCCATCAGACTGTTAAATAGCCATCACTAGCACATTAGAGGATGCTGCCTATATACATAGACTTGAAATCACTGGCCATGTCAATAAATGGAACACTAGTCACTTTAATAATGTTTACATATTTTGCATTACTCATCTCATATGTATATACTGTTTTCTATTCAAATCAAATCAAATCAAATTTATTTATATAGCCCTTCGTACATCAGCTGATATCTCAAAGTGCTGTACAGAAACCCAGTCTAAAACCCCAAACAGCAAGCAATGCAGGTGTAGAAGCACGGTGGCTAGGAAAAACTCCCTAGAAAGGCCAAAACCTCGGAAGAAACCTAGAGAGGAACCAGGCTATGTGGGGTGGCCAGTCCTCTTCTGGCTGTGCCGGGTGGAGATTATAACAGAACATGGTCAAGATGTTCAAATGTTCATAAATGACCAGCATGGTCAAATAATAATAAGGCAGAACAGTTGAAACTGGAGCAGCAGCACAGTCAGGTGGACTGGGGACAGCAAGGAGTCATCATGTCAGGTATTCCTGGGGCATGGTCCTAGGGCTCAGGTCCTCCGAGAGAGAGAAAGAAAGAGAGAATTAGAGAGAGCATATGTGGGATGGCCAGTCCTCTTCTGGCTGTGCCAGGTGGAGATTATAACAGGGGGCGCCAACCCAGACAGGATGACCACATCAGTGACTCAACCCACTCAGGTGACGCACCCCCTCCAGGGACGGCATGAGAGAGCCCCAGTAAGCCAGTGACTCAGCCCCTGTAATAGGGTTAGAGGCAGAGAATCCCAGTGGAAAGAGGGGAACCGGCCAGGCAGAGACAGCAAGGGCGGTTCGTTGCTCCAGAGCCTTTCCGTTCACCCTCCCACTCCTGGGCCAGACTACACTCAATCATATGACCCACTGGAGAGATGACTCTTCAGTAGAGACTTAAAGGTTGAGACCGAGTTTGCGTCTCTGACATGGGTAGGCAGACCGTTCCATAAAAATGGAGCTCTATAGGAGAAAGAATTAGGAGAATACAATATTCTATTGTATCTTAGTCTATGCCGCTCTGACATTGCTCGTCCATATATTTATATATTCTTAATTACATTATATTACTTAGATTTGTGTGTATTGGGTATATGTTGTAAAATTGTTAGATATTACTTGTTAGATAATACTGCACTGTCGGAGCTAGAAACACATGCATTTCGCTACACCCGCAATAACATCTGCTAAACAAGTGTATGTTACCAATAACTTTGATTTTATTATATTGACCAGATACTCCAGTGCCTGCTCTGCAATGAAAATAAATGTCTTCAAAAATGGAAGGCAATCCGGAGGAGCCTAGATCAGGTGGGACTATTCTAGCCAATGCGAGGACAGATACGCGTGTGAACAACAGGCACAACGCTTTCCACTAGTTACTACAGCCACAAAGTCAACGTGTGGCTATATCATAAAAGTTCACGAAAACAAATATGCTAATCCACCAATGGTGTTAATTTAAGGTTAGTCATAAGGTTAGCAGTGTGGTCAGGGTTTAAAATCAAATTTTATGAAAATAAATTGTAGGGGTGTTTTACTTTGTGGCTGTGGTAACTAGTGACGACCAGGCACAACTCCGATTGTTTTTTTCTCAAAGTTGCCGGGATGTCACGTGTCCTACTTACGTCAGTTCACTCGTAACAACCCAAATACTGCGAAACGTATGTTCGAGCAAATAAGCCATTACATTTACTGTTAACCAAATTCGACACTCTCGTTGACCTCCTCCACAAAAAACAAAACAAACGAAGAGCGCCACCTGCTGGAGAACACTTATCCCTCTCGCTTTGCATCTTCCTCTCGGTCAAAAGTCCCATCCGCCAAAGTGCAGCAAAGCCTAAAATGTCGATGAGTCTCACGAAACGAAGACAGCAATTTAGAAATGATCCAATTGTTTAGCTAACGAGATATATATATATTTATACATTCGGTGGAGAAATGCATTTACTCAAGCAAATAGCTATTGCAGCAATATAGCTACTTAGTTAGACAATAAGTTCACATTTCTGGAATATTTCCAAAGATCTTTGTTTTGAAAAAACGATTAGCTTGCTGGCTAGCGAAGTTACCAGTGAAAACAACTATTATAAGGCTGTATTCGGGACGTCTGAGAGAAACAAACTGTCAGCTACAGCAAGGTTATCAGTTGTTTCCTGGGCGAGGACAAGACAAGTGCTACAACTTTCTGCATCAGCTCTTCGAGCTGAGCCAGGCCTCAACCATGGCAGGTGGTAAGTACACAGACATAGCAGCTAAACTGAATTCTATGCTGCATTCTTAACAAAGTGGGAAGGTGGTAATTATCAATTGTGACGTTATAAATTCAAATTGATGGCTAAGCTGCTTCATCCATAAAACAAAAGTGCGGCTTTCATGCCTGTAAACAAATTAGTGTTCAAAAACCACATGAATAGATTCCTTTTTTTAAATAATGTTTGTTGTTAAATTTAACTGCTGAAAATGCTGTTGAGGCTATTTCCTTAGGTGACGTCAGGATGTGGGAGAAGTTGGAGCTCAGGGATGATATGAGTTTCCCACTAGTAATATGGCGCGTTTAAAACAACTGGGAACTCTGAAAAAAGAGTGACGTCAGTGATCTTCGGGGCCGGGACTCGGAGCTCTAGAAAGAGAGGCCCGAGTTGGATGACCGTTCAAATAGATTTTTCCCAGCTGGAGCTCGTTTTTTTCAGAGTTTCCAGTTACTGAAGCACATTTCATTCGTAGGCCTATCTGTACTGGCAAAAAATATATTACTCACCGGGAGCCTCTTAGGATCGCTCACCGTTAGCCCATCCTCAACTTTCTTCACGGGTATAGCATAGGACACCTTCTGTACAACTCTGACCCTGGCAACCTCAACCTGCCTCTCCAGCACAGGACACTTGCACGGTATACCGGTACTACTGTAATATGGTGGCGAGGGGGGGATGCAGACCTTGATCAGTCTTCTGTTGTTACATTTGTTTATTTTTTAAAAATGTAACCTTCATTTAACTAGGCAAGTAAGTTAAGAACAAATTCTTATTTTACAATGATGGTCTACCGGGGAACAGTGGGATTTTTACCTTGTCAGTTTGGGATTAGATCAACAACGCTCTAACCACTAGGCTACCTGCTGCCCCATTTGATATATTGGAGCAGCGCAATAGCCTACATTGTATATAATTTCATCCCTGGTATAACCAAGAGCACATGGTGTATGGAGTGATTTCAGTGCCAACAGAAATAGTATTTGAATTCCATAATTCTGAATTTGTATTAGGATATTGAATTTGAATGTAATGTTTTTATTTGTAATACACAAATTGAATCATTGAATTCATAAATTGAACTTGTATTTCATGATTTGAAACTAAATTGAGTGAATATTGCATTCCGTTTTCAAATTAAATTTTTATATTAAAATTCAATATTTATGTATTCAGTTTCAGAATGGTAGATTTTGTATTCATTGTCTTTGGCAAGTTTACAAACTATAATATCAAGTTTATCGAATTTTCATATAATCAACTTCTCAAATGCATTCAGATTAAGTTTTAAAATTCAGTTATCTTAATTCAGATTCAAAACCAAAGACAACATCTTTGCCAACCATGAAAGGTAGAGGAGAACAGAGAATCAAAGCTTTCTGTGGTAAACGGAAGCTTCTGGGGCTTTCTGAAGCCAATGTAGCATGTTGAATTTATTTTCTTCTTATGAATTTGGCTTTAGCATTCTAACCGTTTCGGCTATATACGATTATGACCCCATTCCTGAAAGCTAAGACTCTCTGGAACATGGACATGCTTTCTGTTCCACTCTATGATGATCACAGGTCGTACTAGAAGGGAGTGTCACAAAAACAATTTGGCCTCCATAGGAATACAGTTGAATAGCAATGTCATAAACCTTCTAAGGATAGCTTTTCAGCTCCCTATTTCATCTTGCTCTTGTGACTGACTGGGTTTGAACCAGGTTTCCTGCATGTCACAAGACTGTGTTAGCCCACTTAGCTAAAGCCCATAGGGATGAGTCGAGCAAGGTTACTCGTCAAAAGAGCGTGGTTCATCGAACCACCTCAGTTACAGTTCACCACACTTTGACCTCATACTCAGTGATCATGGCACCAATATACCCTACTGGGTTCGAATATCAGGCCTACTGCATAACAACACTTTCTGAGGCAAATAGAAGCAGAAGGATCTGTGCACCCCATTTAAAGAGAGTGCAACAGAGGTGGTTTGGTGATCCATGCTTATGTAATGAGCATCCTTGCCAGAGATCTACAGATTTGTGTTAGATTGACCGATGGGGTTCTAACCCAGGTCTCCTGTGTATCAAACAGTGCAACTTTTCAGGTCTCAGACATGTTACTCATCACACAAGCTGTGTTACACTTCACCCACCTTTGAGACCCATCCAAGTCACAGGACCAATGCCTAGGCTTTAGCTCAACAGTTTTGACCTAGTAAGTCACATGTTAACCTTATAATGACTATCCTTGCTGGAGACTTGAAACTAACACGTCTAACACAAACTAAAACCTTTCAAACTAACATGTCTTCAGGTCTCAGGCAAGGTTTTCATCACATAAGCATGGATCCCCAAACTATGCTCTTTTGATGAGTAGCCTTGTTGGATCTTAGTTATTAGTGTAGCAGATGGACATATGTGAACCTCACTCATCAGCCTGATGTGTCACCCCTTGCGCAATTAAATAATGCCTTTTTTAATAGCACGATGTGTTGGAATGCTTCTGGAGGGCTGTTAGAGGTCCTGAGTTCGAGTCTCCATATGAGCTGAATCAGGGGGAAGCTGTACTAGCCAAGCAGGCAGCGTGAAGCCTTTATAGTGGAGCCACTGGACCTGGATCTACAGTTGCACTTGTTCAACCACTGGGGAGTGAGTTTAGGGGGTGAATGTAGCTAATGGGGATCTGTGAAACTCACTCAGTGTCTCCCCTTGCGCAATTGAAGAAGCCCTTTTTCAATAGCATGGTGGATTGGAACACTTCAGGTGGGTGGTCATGTGTGTTTGTGAGGAAGATGTCCCGAGTTCAAGTCTTGGTATGAGCTGAATCAGGGGGAAGCTGTACTTGTTAAGCATTTACATTTTTGTAATTTAGCAGACACTCTTATCCATAACGACATACAGGAGTAATCAGGGTTAAGTGCATTGTTCAAGGGCTCTTCAACAGATTTTTCACCTAATACGCTCGGGGATTCGACCCAGAAACTTTTCGGTTACTGGCCCAACAATCTTAACTGCTAGGCTACTTGCCTAGCAGCAGCGTGTCGTCATTTAAATGAATGTCCTGAACTTATCCCTATAGCCTTTAGCTAAGTGTGCTAACACGGTCTTGTAAAATTTAGGAGACCTGGTTCGAACCCAGTCAGTCACAAGATCAAGATTAAATATGGAGTGAAAAAGCTATCCTTAGAAGGGCTATAACAGGGCTATTCAACTACTTACTGTATATTCTTATGGGGGCCAAACTGTGGTTTTTGTGACACTCCCTTCTAAGTTGGCCTGTGATCATAGAGGGAAACAGAAGGCACGTCCATGTTCCAGAGTCTTACCAAAACGGTTCAAACGCTAGAGCCAAATTCATGGGAAGAAAATAAATGAAACATGCCACATCGGTTTCAGAAACCACCAGAAGCTCCTGTTTTATCACAGTAACCGTTTGATTCTATCTGTTCTATTCTACCTTTCCTTGCTGGCAAAGTACCAGGATGTTGTCTCTGGTTTTGAATCCGAATTTAGAGAACTGCATTTGAAAACTGAATATGATTGATTGAATATATGAAACTTTGATAAACTTGAAGTTATAGTTTGTAAACTTGATACACAGACATTGAATATCTACCATACTGAATATATAAATATTTAATTTTAGAATTTAAACTGAATACAATATTCACTCAATTCACTTTCAAATAATGAAATACAAGTTCAATTAATTATTTAAATGATAAAAAATAAGACAATTATATTCAAATTCAATATCCTAATACAAATGTGAAATTATGGAATTCAAATACTATTAATGTTTACACTGAAATCGCTCTATACACAGGCCAGTCTGATAGGCTTTGCAAGTTCGCTGTCCCACAGCCGTGCCAGAGTGGAAAAACAGCTTTGCAACATTCATGCTTGCAGCTTTACATAAAGGAAACAGCTTGTCTCTAGCTCAAACGATAAAAACAAATATGACTCCTATTACTGGAGCTACCTTTTTCCCCCTGTGCGATTTTGCATGCATTTGATATAATTTCACAAACCATGTCGCAGGACGTTTTTAAACTAATCCCAGGCCTCAAATTATTGTTTTGATAACAACGTTGTCACCTAGCTATCTAACAACCTGGTAACTTGACAGTAGGTCTAGACACATTTGATTGGTACAGGAAGGAAGGAAAATTATCTGCTATGTGCTTCAAAGGTAGGATTCATATAGGCCTAATGTAAGCCTAAATTATAAAAATCTATCTCTTTCTGGTGCTCCTTACATTCTGTTTGGTGCCTTTTACAGGTGGGAGCAGTGTCAATGGTTGGTGGGAGAGAGATGGAGTGGTGTGTGTTTATGAGAGTGATGGAGAGAGAGTGTGTGTGTGTTAACTGAAGAGTGAAGGTTCCATGCAGTGCTTTCACCATATTGACACAATGACATGCAGGTCATTATGCATGAATATTCCTTATTCTCATTCCTCCAGCAAAATCACAGGTAGGCCTTTGCAAATATGAGCAAATGAACCATTCTATGCAGTATTCTATTATACAGTGTGCAGTTAAATTCAATATGTGTTGTATTGAGTAGAAGTGTGAATATCAGTGACAGGTTTTTTTGTTTGGCACATGTGCATAATGTTTAGACAACAGGTACAAGTGTCAGGGACGGGGTGAACAGGACATTAAGACCAATCTGGATTTTTTTCCCCCCAGTGGTCTTGTGATACTAACCGGTATCATGATACTTGGCCTGGTATCATATTGTTAGTAAAATGTTGGTATTGTGACAACACGACTTCTGATCCCCAGCAACATGGGCATCCCTACAGTTAACACATCCCGCTTCTTTCACCGATACTACACATTCCTTTGTCTCATGCATACTTCTCACATCTAGGAATCTCCCTCCTACACCCTGCTGCAACCATGACCATAAGCTTGGCACCTGAAATACCATAGTGGGTTTGGCACAAAACCTTGTACGGGATAGCTGATATATCCTAGCATTACTTTGTCAGGTAAAGACTTAGCATCAAAACTCAAAAGGACAGGCGGTGACTCTTCTATTCCACCATGCTCGCCCCCGGGTCTGAGTCGCACCAAATGGCGGGCTTCACACCGGGAATTTTCGACTTCAGTTGATCTACCTCCATCCTTACCACTACCCCAGTAATCACTATTTTCAATGGCCACTATACCACTACCCCAGTAATCACTATTTTCAATGGCGCCCTGTTCCTGAGAGCAAAGCAAGTAACAGTTCTTGTCCAGCATGACCAGCAGAGCTTGAAAGAAAAGCACAGAGGAAGGAATAAGAACCTGAGGAATTCCCAATAACAATCCTCCAATTTTCAGGTTAAGGACTGTTAGATAGTGTTGGCATCATTTGTCTTCATTGCCTGCCATAGACTTGGGGCTTTTGGGTGATGTATTTTTTCCATGGAAAAAATGTAGGCCTCTGTTTCTAGCCGTGTAGCTACACTTCAGGGAGGGAGAGGGGGAGAAGTCAGCACCCAGCATTGTAATCCATGAGGAGACTGCGTGGCAGGTTGACCACCTGTTACGTGAATGCAGCATCAAAAGGACCTTGTGGCTGCAAGGAACCAAGGTAAGTTGCTAGGTAGCGTTAAACTTATCTTATAAAAAAAAAAAAACAATCAATCTTCACAATCACTAGTTAACTACACATGGTTGATGATATTACTAGGTTAACTAGCTTGTTATGTGTTGCATATAATCAATGCGGTGCCTGTTAATTTATCATCGAATCACACCCTACTTCAACTTGATGATTTAACAAAAGTGCATTCGAGAAAAAAAGCACAATCGTTGAGTAATGTACCTAACAATAAACATCAATGCCTTTCTTAAAATCAATACACAAGTATATTTTTTAAAACCTGCATATGTAGTTAAAAGAAAGTCATGTAAGCAGGCAATATTAACTAGGGAAGTTGTGTCACTTCTCTTGCGTTCAGTGCAAGCAGAGTCCGGGTATTTGCAGCAGATTGTGCCGCCTGGCTCGTTGCAAACTGTTGAAAGGCCATTTCTTCCTAACAAAGACCATAATTAATTTGCCAGAATTTTACATAATGATGACATAACATTGAAGGTTGTGCAATGTAACAGTAATATTCAGACTTAGTGTTGCCACTAGAGGTCGACCAATTATGATTTTTCAACACCGATACCGATACTGTAATGTTCTGGGTGTAGCTGGTGCAGAGGAGTCAGATCCGTGAGGAAGTCCACCGATGGGTGCGACCACGGCCGTTGTGGAACGGGCTGTAACTTCCCTCTGGGCAGGTGCCTAGGTGCCTTGCACTGGGCACACACCGAGCAGGAGGAAACATAATCCCTCACGTCCTTGGCCAAGGTGGACCACCAGTACTTCCCACTAAGAGAGCGCACTGTCCGACCAGTGAAGTGTGACTTGTGGGCCCAATAGATCAAACGGTCGCGGGCAGCAGACGGAACGTACAGACGCCCAGCTGGACACTGGGGAGGAGTGGGCTCTGTACGTAACGCCCGCTTGATGTCCGCGTCCAGCTCCCACACCACCGGTGCCACCAGGCAAGAGGCCGGATGTATGGGAGTGTGCTCTATGGACCGCTCCTCTGTGTCATACATCCGGGACAGTGCGTCTGCCTTAGCGTTCTGGGAACCTGGTCTGTAGGACAGGGTGAAAACAAAACGGGTAAAGAACATGGCCCACCTTGCCTGGCGAGGGTTCAGTCTCCTCGCCGCCCGGATGTACTCCAGATTGCGGTGGTCAGTCCAGATGAGAAAAGGGTGTTTAGCCCCCTCAAGCCAATGTCTCCACACCTTCAGAGCCTTGACAACAGCCAACAGCTCCCGGTCCCCCACATCATAGTTTCGCTCCACTGGGCTGAGCTTCTTCAAAAAGAAAGCACAGGTGCGGAGCTTTGGTGGCGTACCCGAGCGCTTAGAGAGCACGGACGCCTCGGACGCGGCCACCTCCACTAAACGCCAAAGAGGGATCTGGATGAGCCAGCACGGGAGCCGAGCAGAGCCCTCAGGTGACCAAAGCCCTGTCTGCCTCAGCCGACCACTGCAGTCGCACCGGTCCCCCCTTCAGCAGTGAGGTAATGGGAACCGCTACCTGACCAAAGCCCCGGATAAACCTCCGGTAGTAGTTGGGAAACCCTAGAAACCGCTGCACTTCCTTCACCGTGGTGGGAGTCGGCCAATTACGCACGGCTGAAATGCGCTCACTCTCCATCTCCACCCTTAAAGTGGAAATGTGGTACCCCTAAACACCTCCCGAGCACTTTCATGACCACCCCTTGAGAGCCCTCTGTTGCCACGAAATAGTGGGGTCATGACAGGCCAACCAGGGTAGGCCCAGCACCACGGGAAACGCAGGAGAATCAATAAGGAAAATACTAATTCTGTCGTTGTGACCCTCCTGCCCTCCATGCCCAGTGGAGCGGTGGCCTCCCTAATTAGCCCCGATCCGGACATCCACGGGTTTCCAGCAGGTTATCCAGCCGGATGGACAGGTCCACCAGCTGGTCAAACCTGAGAGTGGTGTCCATGCAGTCCAACTCCCGATGTATGTCCTCGCGCAGACTGCACTGGTAGTGATCGATCAGGGCCCTGTCGTTCCATCCCGCGCTGGCGGCCAGGGTCCATGAGACCAAGGCGAACTCCTGTGCGCTCCTCGTCCTCTGCGTCAGGTGGAACAGACGTTCACCCGCCGCTCTACCCTCAGACGGGTGGTCGAAAACTGCCCGAAAGCGGCGGGTGAACTCTGCTTCCCCCCCATACGCCGTTGGCCCACTCCAGGGCTTTCCCTGAGAGACACGAGACGAGGGCGACACGATCTCATTTCCCGAAGGAGCCGGGTGGACGGTCGCCAGGTAGAGTACCAGCTGGAGTAGGAACCCCTGGCATCTGGCAGCCGTCCCATCATACTCCCTCGGGAGCGCGAGCCGAATCCCACTGGGACCGGGTGAAGAGGGGTGAACAGTGGTGCCTGTTGTAGTGGTGCCGGTGGAGGCGCTGGAAGAACTCCTCCTCTCTCCCATCGGTCCATCGTCTGCAGCACGCGATCCATGGCGGTGCCGAGATGTTGCAACATGGTCGCATGCTGCTGGACGCGCTCCTCGACCGCCAAAGGGGGGTTGTCTGCTCCTGCTGACTCCATTTTTGAGGTGCGTGATTCTGTAATGGTCTGGGTGTAGCTGGTGCAGAGGAGTCAGGCGCCGGACAGCAGAGATGAGTAACACAAGTAACTTTACTCAAATATTCCAATAACATGTCATAATACCAAGCCCAAAATAACGGACGGAACATACATAAAACAATCACGCACAAAAACCATGGGGAAAACAGAGGGTTAAATAATGAACATGTAATTGGGGAATTGAAACCAGGTGTGTAAAACAAAAGACAAAACAAATGGAAAATTAAAAGTGGATCGGCGATGGCTAGAAGGCCGGTGACGTTGAACTCCGCCCGAACAAGGAGAGGGACCGACTTCGGCGGAAGTCATGACAGATACCGATTTATTGGAGGACCAAAAAAATCCAATACCGATTAATCGGACGATTTAAAAAAAAAAAAAAAAAATATATATATATATATATATATATATATATATATATAAAAACGTTTATTTTGTATTTTTATCAAAAAATATGTTTAAAAAAAATTAATATATATTTTTTATTTGTAATAATGACAATTACAATAATACCGAATGAACACTTTTATTTTAATATAATATATGAATAAAATCAATTTAGCCTCAAATAAAAAATGAAACTTGTTCAATTTGGTTTAAATAATGCAAAAACAAAGTGTTGGAGAAGAAAGCAAAAGTGCAATATGTATGTAAAAAAGCTAACGTTTAAATTCCTTGCTTGGTACAAAATTGATGTTGAGTAACTTTCCAAAATTGTCATTAGGATGAATAGGAAGTTGAGAGGGAGAGAGAGACCCCTGAGGTATGTGGAGTTGTCTTGGACCTCCTCTTAAAAACCTCCTCTTAGCTCTTAGAGCTACCCCCCTACTTTTTTCAATTTCCGCCTGAAGACATGCCCAAATCTAACTGCCTGTAGCTCAGAACCAAGGATATGCATATTCTTGGTACCATTTGCAAGAAAACACTCTGTGTAAATGTGAATTGAATGTAGGAGAATGTAACACAATAGATCTAGTTTAGATAATACAATGAAAAAACATTTTTTTCTTTTAATTGTATTATCATCTTTAAAATGAACAAGATAAAACAAACATTCAGATAGGATGATGTGGACAATTTCAGTGAAAAACATGAGGGCAACAGTACTTGTGCAACGTTTCAGAATGATAACTTCCAAAATGAGTGTGTCCCACACAAGTGGCCAAATTGGTGAAGTTATACATTTTAAATGGAATAACTATATACAAAATACCAAAATGGTATTCTAACACACCCCCCCCCCCAAAAAAAATTGAGAAAAAACATGAGAAAAAAAATATACATTTACAAAATAACACTTTCAATATTTGGAAGACCCTGGGTCCTCTACACAATATTGTGCTGCTGATGCCAGGTGCCATAGCACATCCATGCCTGCAGAAATAAATTTGGGCAAATGAACACCACTTGTGGCAGGAGCTGGATGAACCAGCTTCAGTGGGGGATGGACACCTTGGCACTGGGGGCTCCCATTCGGAGTCAGTGTCACTGTGAAATAAAATGTTCAGTTAGAATAGTTTCACATATGAGCCCTGTATCAACAGGTATAATAAAGAGATATATATAGAGTACAGGGAACATTATATTATGACAGACCAGCTAGATCTACTGTCTTTATTATATTACAACAGACCAGCTGTATCTACTGTCTCCATTTCACTTTGGCCATTGTTGTGGGCCTGCCCTCCCCTCAACAGCCTCAAATAGGCTATTTCATTTCACAAATAATATTTTATATTATTAATTTCAAACAACGGCATTAGCATGAGAAGAACTTACCAGTCCAAAACGATGTCCTCTCCGTTCAAAAAATATTCCTCCATTTGGGAATCGCTAAATGAATCGTCCTCGATCAATTTCTTCTAAAATTGTGTGTACATATGTAAATCTAGACTTAGATTTAGCTTTCCCTGACTTAGTCGCCATACTGATTGATATATATATACAGCTGAATATGCGCTTTACCAAAACAATGCTGTGCGCAACATGCGTGGCTCCTTCCGGTATGAATTGTCAATGCTTAATGAACCTCTTTACGCCGGAGTTTACTACATGGGTTGGTCTTCCAACACATAAACATTACATATTGCCATTTACCTCAGCTCATTGGCTATCTACCCAGCTAGATTTCAAGACGATCAGTGGTCATTGGGTTAAAATACAGTCAATCAACGAAACAGCGGGCAAATCATTGGTGCACAATGATGTCATTACTTGTTGTCTTCAAATCGGTTTCTTTCAGTCAATACGTCCCACAAAATGACCCATCAGGTTTGGTTGTGTTACAAACAAACCAGTTGATTGCAATGAAACCAAACATGACTGGAAAAGTTACGTTTTGTGTGTGTATTTACCTCGAATGTGTCGTCGAAAATGGACGGAATTCACGGAATTCACGACACAAGCGATTCACAAAATGTTTCGTGTTAGGCTATAAAAATGGATTTTATCAAACGAAAGACCATTGTGTAACAATGAGCATTGAGATTGCAAACAGAGGAAGATCGTCAAAGGTAAACTATTTATTTTATTGCAGTGTGTGATTTTGTTACGCCTGTGCTGGTTGAAATAGTTGTTTTTTATGGGGCTCTATCCTAAGATAATCGCATCGTATTCTTTCGCAGTAAATCCTTTTTTAAATCTGACATCGCAGTTGGATTAGCAAGATTCTAGGCTTTCGAAACATGTGAGACACTTGTATTTTCATGAATGTTTAATATGACTATTTATGTAGCGATCACCGTATGTTGTCGAATTTCATCCCACTACCTGGTTCGGTGTGCAGAGAGGTTAACAAGAAATTTGTGGAGTGGTTGAAAAACGAGTTTTAATGACTCCAACCTAAGTGTATGTAAACTTCCGACTTCAGCTGTATATAAAAATCGGCCAATTAATCGGTATCGGATTTTTTTTGGGCCTCCAATAATCGGTACAGGCATTGAAAAATCATATTCAGTCGACCTCTAGTCTTGATAACCTACCTTGTAAAGGATGTTCTTGTATGGACTGAGAGAGAGAAACTGTTGATTTTATCAGTGTGAATTCCTGTCTTGTTAAAACATTTTTTTATTTAACTAGGCAAGTCAGTTAAGAACAAATTCTTATTTACAATGACGGCCTACACCGGCCAAAAGACGCTGGGCCAATTGTGCGTCGCCCTATGGGACTCCCAACCACGACCGGTTGTGATACAGCCAGGAAGTTTGGAGCATGTCATGGAGTGCTGAGTTGGCCTGCCTGCCTGGAAAGGTATCTAGCTTTTTCTGCGTCATCACAGGGTGTTTATAATCCATAATATCAGGCATGCAGAATTTCATCCACCCCTCTGCCCTGGCTGGTCTGCCTGCCTGCCTTCTCTCCCCAGAGAGATCTTCCAGGAAAGGAGCCTGTGAGCCTACTAGTCTGATTATAAAGCACTCTGTGTTGGATTCTCCCACACCACCTTAAATTCTCTCATTTGGCTTCCAGCTATGTCATCCATTTTTTTTGGCATTATTTAACATCCGATCAACGATATTTGTCATACATTATTTTTTTAGAAGACAGAAAAACTTTCTGGTGCTCTTGTTGGTGCTGCTGTGCTGTGCTGTGCTGTACCATGTCTGCTGTGGTGTAGTCGTGTCTCTCTCTCAGGGCCTACTGCCTGTCACACTGACTGCACTGAAGACTCTAAACTGCAATGCCCTCCTCCGCTGTCTTTCTCCGCATTGGTTCTCGTCAGCTTGTTCCATGGTTGCTGGGGCAACCGAGTAGGATGGGGCCCAGTGGGGCAGGGGGAAACCTTGGGCTGCGTTGTGTCCCACCCCTGTGCTGCCTGACTGCTGACCTGCTGATGGGGTTGTGGCTAGGCGGGGGGAGGAACCAGCCCTGCAGAAGGACTTCCACAGGCCCGGGATGGGCCCTGCCATCCAGATGCATAAAAAGTCCCCCTAGTGTTAGAGCTAGTGCTAGTGTCACAGCTGCTCCTCCCTGCCGGCTGTTCTGCAGCTCTGTCTCACTCTGCTCCGACTGTCACAGGAGCACAGGCAGCAAGATGTCATCCTCCTCATCCAGCGAGGGCCAAGGGAAGCCCAAGCCCAAATCCCCACTGCACAAGAGAGGGAGTCTGCAGAGTACCACCAGCCCTGGTGAGTGGAGAGGTGTGGGTTTAGGGGTTCCCAGAGAGAGGAGTAAAGGAATGCAGGGGTTAAAGGGGGGGGGCACATCTGGAGTCGAATTGACACATTTGCTAGTGTAGTAGTGTGAAGGCACTCAATGTTAAAGGAAACAGAAGTGGATATCTTAATGTTCTTTCTCTGATACTCTGAGTTTGTTCTTAGGCCTACGTTCTAATGGGAGTTTTGCAATCACTTTGACTTGTACTATATTACACTGACTGTGAAGAGGATGTAGTACAAAGTACTGTAAAAAGGGGTTTTCCTTCTGTATTTATTTGAAAAAATACATGCTTGGTAAATGCATGGGTAATCATGGAATGTGGCTTGCCTGATTGTTTCTAATAGCCTAATCAAGGTTGTTATTCACCAACAGCAGCAGATGGAATCGCCAGACAGATTGATTAAAAGTGTGATGTTTTTATCATTGCTTTAGCATTAAGGTACTGAATCTCCCAGTAATACCCACTGTAGCAACTCAGTGTAGGAGTAGGGACTTGGTTGGCCTGCTGATGATGCTTGACTCTAGTGTAGGAGAGGCTTTGAAGGAGAGAAGTTCAAAGCAGTGTTTAAACCTAAAGGCCCTCCTTGCACACAGTCCTTTTTTTTTAAATTCAAGAATGTACTTATAGTGTCCATGTGCATGACACAAGTCTTCCATCCCCTCCATATCTCCTCCAGTGAGCTTGGACAGGGCACAGTGATAGGGGCCCTTTATCTCCTATCATCACAGCCCTCACCATGGAGTCCAAACAAGGAAACAACACAACAAATACCTAATATAAATATACATACATAGCACTACATTTACATTTACATTTAGCCATTCAGCAGAAGTTCCTATCCAGAGCGACCCACAGCTAGTGCATTCATATTATGATAGCCAGGCGAGACAACCAAATAGCACAGTCATATCCCAATCACGTATCACATACATAACCGCTTGATGAATGAAGCCAGTCAATATTTAGGTCACCCAGAAAGTATACCTCTCTGTTGATATCACATACATTATCAAGGATTCTACACACATTATCCAGATACTGACTGTTAGCACTTGGTGATCTAGAGCAACTTTCCAAAATAATAGACTGAATCAATCACGAGAGCCTGAAGTAGCTAAGCAGATTCTTTATCAACATTATTTGCTTTAAGTTTCCCAAAAAGTTTTGTATCATACTTCAAATATTGTAGCGGAGTCGGCATGGTGCGGCTATTAAGATAAAAAGATGGTGCCTTCCGGGCTGGGGGCCCCTGATCTCCCTACACCTCTCTCTGTGTGGCCAGGATGGTTTATCAGAGGACAGCCTGGCTGGGAGTGGGACAGCACGTCTTCCAGCCCCTCCATATCTCCCCCAGTGAGCTTGGACAGGGCACAGTGATAGGGGCCCTTTATCTCCTATCATAAACAGCCCTCACCATGACAATGGCCCCTCTGGCTGTTTATACAAGCGATGCTATGTCACACAGGGGTTGGTTTGACTCTACTGCGATGCATTCACTCAAAATACAAATATGTCCAGTCACATTGGGAGAGGAAGAGACCATTGAGAGTGGTTCCTTTTTCATGGACTTCTGCAAACCTTTTATTTCTAGCTGGAGGCCGAGGGGCCCTTTAGTTAGTATTTTGTTAGGATCGCCAATTAGCTGCTGCCGAGGCAGTGGCTACACTTACTGGGCTCCAAACAGGAAACAACACAACAAATAAATACATAATATAAATATACATACATAGCACAACATTTACATTACAATTTAGCCATTTAGCAGAAGTTCCTATCCAGAGCGACCCACAGCTAGTGCATTCATATTATGATAGCCAGGCGAGACAGCCAAATAGCACAGTCGTATCCCAATCACGTATCACATACATAATACAATGTAAAATACAATACAAAATGTATTAAAATGTCTGTGTGTCTCTTCGCTGTACCAGTCATGCTGTAAGGTGTTATTTTATTTTTACATGATTTTATTGCTAGCTGAGTTACCTGGGGTGGCTGACAGTTCCATGTAATACTGTGTGTTTCCCATCCTCTGTTCTGGATCTGGGGACTGTGAAGAGACCTCTGGTTGCATGTCTTGTGTGATACCGATGAGTGTCTGAACTGTGTGCCAACTGCTTGAACAGTCAGTTCGGTACCTTCAACACCTTGCACAAAGACCAACAGTGATGCACTCAATCTCTCCTCAACTTTGAACCAGGAGAGATTGACATGCATGTCATTGACATTCGCTCCTTGTGTACATCAAAGCTCAATACGAGCTGCTCTGTTTTGGACCAACTGCAATTTGCTTATGTCCTCCTTTGCTGCACCTGACTTGACCACACAACTGGACAGTGTTCCAGGTGCAACACAACTAGGACCTGTAGGACCTGTCTGGTTGACTGAGATATCAAGAAAGTACAGCAGCGCCTTATCATGGACAGACCTCTTCCCATTTTAGTAACCATTGAGTGAGTCTATATGTTTTGACCATGATAGCAGGCTATCTAGGGTGACACCCAGCAATTTAGTCTCTTCAACTTGCTCAATAGGCACATTATTCAAATTGATGCTTTTCTTTTTGTGATATTTAGCACCAGCCTATTGCTAGTTACCCATTCTAAAAATCACTGGAGTGCAATGTTAAGGGTGTCAGTTATTTATTTTACTGTAGGAGCCGGCGTGTATACTGTTGAGTCGTCAGCGTACATGGACACACAGGCTTAATTCAAGGTCATTGGAAGGTTATTATTAAACACAGAAAACAATAATGGTCCAAGCTGGCTGCCCTGCAGTACATCACACTCAACCAAATTTGTATTAGAGAAGCTTCCATTAAAGAAGAGGATGTTAATCAAATCAAATCAAATTTGATTTGTCACATACACATGGTTAGCAGATGTTAATGCGAGTGTAGCGAAATGCTTGTGCTTCTAGTTCCGACAATGCAGTAATAACCAACAAGTAATCTAGCTAACAATTCCAAAACTACTACCTTATAGACACAAGTGTAAGGGGATAAAGAATATGTACATAAAGATATATCAATGAGTGATGGTACAGAGCGGCATAGGCAAGATACAGTAGATGGTATTGAGTGCAGTATATACATATGAGATGAGTATGTAAACAAAGTGGCATAGTTAAAGTGGCTAGTATGTATTACATAAAGATGCAGTAGATGATATAGAGTACAGTATATACATATACATATGAGATGAATAATGTAGGGTATGTAACATTATATTAGGTAGCATTGTTTAAAGTGGCTAGTGATATATTTTACATCATTTCCCATCAATTCCCATTATTAAAGTGGCTGGAGTTGAGTCAGTTTGTTGGCAGCAGCCACTCAATGTTAGTGGTGGCTGTTTAACAGTCTGATGGCCTTGAGATAGAAGCTGTTTTTCAGTCTCTCGGTCCCAGCTTTGATGCACCTGTACTGACCTCGCCTTCTGGATGATAGCGGGGTGAACAGGCAGTGGCTCGGGTGGTTGTTGTCCTTGATGATCTTTATGGCCTTCCTGTGACATCGGGTGGTGTAGGTGTCCTGGAGGGCAGGTAGTTTGCCCCCGGTGATGCGTTGTGCAGACCTCACTACCATCTGGAGAGCCTTACGGTTGTGGGCGGAGCAGTTGCCGTACCAGGCGGTGATACAGCCCGACAGGATGTTCTCGATTGTGCATCTGTAGAAGTTTGTGAGTGCTTTAGGTGACAAGCCGAATTTCTTCAGCCTCCTGAGGTTGAAGAGGCGCTGCTGCGCCTTCTTCACGATGCTGTCTGTGTGGGTGGACCAATTCAGTTGGTCTGTGATGTGTACGCCGAGGAACTTAAAATGTACTACCCTCTCCACTACTGTTCCATCGATCTGGATAGGGGGGTGTTCCCTCTGCTGTTTCCTGAAGTCCACAATCATCTCCTTAGTTTTGTTGACGTTGAGTGTGAGGTTATTTTCCTGACACCACACTCCGAGGGCCCTCACCTCCTCCCTGTAGGCCGTCTCGTCGTTGTTGGTAATCAAGCCTACCACTGTTGTGTCGTCCGCAAACTTGATGATTGAGTTGGAGGCGTGCGTGGCCACGCAGTCGTGGGTGAACAGGGAGTACAGGAGAGGGCTCAGAATGCACCATCAAAGGGTGCTCTGCTATTTTTGGGCAACGGAATTACCTTTGCTTCCCTCTAGGCCTGAGGGCACACTGTCTTTTAGGCTTAGATTGAAGATGTGGCTAATAGAAGTCGACATGTATTCCTCTACCAACCTCAGTAATTTACCATCCAGGTTGTCATTCATCATCTATCTATAGGGATTTGGTCGTTTTAACATTCAGTTTCTTTATGGGCGCTGCCTGTCAGTATCCGGAAGAGGCAATTTCAAAATGCAGCGGCAGGATGTTCCTCATTACACACATCGGACCAACAAATATTTTTCACATATTTAACATACGTATCATTGCAAAACCTCTTGTATGATTGCTTATACACTATTTTAGGACCAGTCTTTGGAACTTTGGTTTTCTTAGATATGGCTATCCAGTGGGTGTGGATATTGTTTTGGATTAGATTTCTGCAGCATTCGTATGGATATGGTTAATACAAGTGGATGATTTGGATCCTGTTCTGTTTGTAAATACCCAGGTAGGTTGACTGATAACCTGAACCAGTTTGCAGGCACTGATAACAGTTTGAAGCTTTTTATTGAGTGGACAGCTTGATGAAGCCAGTCAATATTTAGGTCATCCAGAAGGTATACCTCTGTTGATATCACATACATTATCAAGGATTTCACACAATTTATCCAGATACTGACTGTTAGCACTTGGTGGTCTATAGCAACTTCCCACAAGAATAGGCTTTAGATGAGGCAGGTGAACCTGTAGCCATGTTACTTCAACTAGAGGTCGACCGATTAATCGGAATGGCCGATTAATTAGGTCCGATTTCAAGTTTTCATAACAATCGGAAATCGGTAATTTTGGGCGTCGATTTAAAAAAATATATATACATATATACTTTTATACCTTTATTTACCTTTATTTAACTAGGCAAGTCAGCTAAGAACACATTCTTATTTTCAATGATGGCCTAGGAACGGTGGGTTAACTGTCTCGTTCAGGGGCAGAACGACAGATTTTCACGTTGTCAGCTCGGGGGATCCAATCTTGCAACCTTACAGTTAACTAGTCCAACGCAATAACGACCAGCCTCTCTCTCGTTGCACTCCACAGAGAGACTGCCTGTTACGCGAATGCAGTAAGCCAAGGTAAGTTGCTAGCTAGCATTACATTTATCTTATAAAAAACAATCGATCATAATCACTAGTTAACTACACATGGTTGAAGATATTACTAGATATTATCTAGCGTGTCCTGCGTTGCATATAATCTGACTGAGCACACAAGTATGTGACTGAGTGGTGGTAGGCAGAAGCAAGCGCGTAAACATTCATTCAAACAGCTCTTTCGTGCGTTTTGCCAGCAGCTCTTTGTTGTGCGTCAAGCATTGCGCTGTTTATGACTTCAAGTCTATCAACTCCCGAGATGAGGCTGGTGTAACCGAAGTGAAATGGCTGGCTAGTTAGCGTGCGCTAATAGCGTTTCAAACGTCACTCGCTCTGAGCCTTCTAGTAGTTGTTCCCCTTGCTCTGCATGGGTAACGCTGCTTCGATGGTGGCTGTTGTCGTTGTGTTGCTGGTTCGAGCCCAGGTAGGGGCGAGGAGAGGGACGGAAGCTATACTGTTACACTGGCAATACTAAAGTGCCTATAAGAACATCCAATAGTCAAAGGTTAATGAAATACAAATGGTATAGAGGGAAATAGTCCTATAATTCCTATAATAACTACAACCTTAAACTTCTTACCTGGGAATATTGAAGACTCATGTTAAAAGGAACCACCAGCTTTCATATGTTCTCATGTTCTGAGCAAGGAACTGAAAGGTTAGCTTTCTTACATAGCACATATTGCACTTTTACTTTCTTCTCCAACACTTTGTTTTTGCATTATTTAAACCAAATTGAACATGGTTCATTACTTACTTGAGGCTAAATTGATTTTACTAATGTATTATATTAAGTTAAAATAAGTGTTAATTTAGTATTGTTGTAATTGTCATTATTACAAATACATTTGTAAAAAATTGTCCGATTAATCGGTATCAGCTTTTTTGGTTCTCCAATAATTGGTATCGGTATCGGCGTTAAAAAATCATAATTGGTCGACCTCTAACTTCAACAGCATTTGACACGAGATCCTCTCTAAGCTTTACAGGAATATGACTCTAAGTATAAACCGCAATGTCTCTTCCGTAGATATTATAACCATATATTGCTACCACCGTGTCATCAAAGCGATTATCTAAGTGAGTTTCAGAGATACAGTGGGGCAAAAAAGTATTTAGTCAGCCACCAATTGTGCAAGTTCTCCCACTTAAAAAGATGAGAGAGGACTGTAATTTTCATCATAGGTACACTTCAACTATGACAGACAAAATAAAATTGTAAAAATCCAGAAAATCACATTGTAGGATTTTTAATGAATTTATTGGCAAATTATGGTGGAAAATAAGTATTTGGTCAATAACAAATGCTTATCTCAATACTTTGTTATATACCCTTTGTTGGCAATGACAGAGGTCAAACGTTTTCTGTAAGTCTTCACAAGGTTTTCACACACTGTTGCTGGTATTTTGGCCCATTCCTCCATGCAGATCTCCTCTAGAGCAGTGATGTTTTGGGGCTGTTGCTGGGCAACACGGACTTTCAACTCCCTCCAAAGATTTTCTATGGGGTTGAGATCTGGAGACTGGCTAGGCCACTCCAGGACCTTGAAATGCTTCTTACGAAGCCACTCCTTCGTTGCCCGGGCGGTGTGTTTGGGATCATTGTCATGCTGAAAGACCCAGCCACGTTTAATCTTCAATGCCCTTGCTGATGGAAGGAGGTTTTCACTCAAAATCTCACGATACATGGCCCCATTCATTCTTTCCTTTACACGGATCAGTCGTCCTGGTCCCTTTGCAGAAAAACAGCCCCAAAGCATGATGTTTCCACCCCCATGCTTCACAGTAGGTATGGTGTTCTTTGGATGCAACTCAGCATTCTTTGTCCTCCAAACACGACGAGTTGAGTTTTTACCAAAAAGTTCTATTTTGGTTTCATCTGACCATATGACATTCTCCCAATCTTCTTCTGGATCATTCAAATGCTCTCTAGCAAACTTCAGACTGGTCTGGACATGTACTGGCTTAAGCAGGGGGACACGTCTGGCACTGCAGGATTTGAGTCCCTGGCGGCGTAGTGTGTTACTGATGGTAGGCTTTGTTACTTTGGTCCCAGCTCTCTGCAGGTCATTCACTAGGTCCCCCCGTGTAGTTCTGGGATTTTTGCTCACCGTTCTTGTGATCATTTTGACCCCACGGGGTGAGATCTTGCGTGGAGCTCTAGATTGAGGGAGATTATCAGGGGTCTTGTATGTCTTCCATTTCCTAATAATTGCTCCCACAGTTGATTTCTTCAAACCAAGCTGCTTACCTATTGCAGATTCAGTCTTCCCAGCCTGGTGCAGGTCTACCATTTTGTTTCTGGTGTCCTTTGACAGCTCTTTGGTCTTGGCCATAGTGGAGTTTGGAGTGTGGAGTGTGACTGTTTGAGGTTGTGGACAGGTGTCTTTTATACTGATAACAAGTTCAAACAGGTGCCATTAATACAGGGAACGAGTGGAGGACAGAGGAGCCTCTTAAAGAAGAAGTTACAGGTCTGAGAGAGCCAGAAATCTTGCTTGTTTGTAGGTGACCAAATACTTATTTTCCACCATAATTTGCAAATAAATTCATAAAAAATCCTACAATGTGATTTTCTGGATTTTTGTTCTCATTTTGTCTGTCATAGTTGAAGTGTACCTATGATGAAAATTACAGGCCTCTCTCATCTTTTTAAGTGGGAGAACTTGCACAATTGGTGGCTGACTAAATACTTTTTTGCCCCACTGTATATAGTGTACTTTATAATGATTTGGACATTAATTGTGAAAATGCTAATATAGGTACCATTGACTTGCCTTGGATTTGTGCCACAAATGCAAAAAAAAAACATTTTGAAACTGGGCAATAAAACCAAAGCATGGATTTCTGTTATACCTTGTCCATAAACTGCTTACAGGGTAAGGAAACCAATATGTTATTTTGTGCTTTGGTTGAACTGTCCCTATCTAGTGGTCAGAGCCTGGTAATATCAGGATGTCAGATGGAACATAAACCTAACAACTTCAATTACACATATCTGAACGGTGGAAAAAACATAAACTTCCCTGAGTGCATTCGGAAAGTATTCAGACCCCTTCCCTTTTCCCACAATTTGTTACAGCCTTATTGTAAAATTGATTAAATACAAATATTTCCTCATCAATCTACACACAATACCCCATAATGACAAAGCAAAACGTTTTTGGGACATTTTTGCAAATGTATTAAAAATAAAAAACAGATACCTTATTTATATAAGTATTCAGACCCTTTGCTATGAGAATTGAAATTGAGCTCCGGTGCATCCTGTTTCCATTGATCATCCTTGATGTTTCTACAACTTGGAATCCACCTGTGGTATATTCATTTGATTGGACATAATTTGGAAAGGCACACACCTGTCTATATAAGGTCCCACAGTTGACAGTGCATGTCAGAGCAAAAACCAAGCCATGAGGTCAAAAGAATTGTCTGTAGAGCTCAGAGACAGGATTGTGTTGAGGCACAGATATGGGGAAGGATACCAATACATTTCTGCAGCATTGAAGGTCAAGAACATAGTGGCCTCCATCATTCTTAAACAGAAGAAGTTTGGAACCACCAATACTTCCTAGAGCTGGCCGCCCGGCCATACTGAGCAATCGGGGGAGAAGGGCCTAGGTCAGGGAAGTGACCAAGAATCCGACAGAGCTCCAGAGTTCCTTTGTGGAAATGGGAGAAACTTCCAGAAGAACAACCATCTCTGCAGCACTCCACCAATCAGGCCTTTATGGTAGTGGCCAGACGGAAACCACTCCTCAGTAAAAGGCACATGACAGCCTGCTTGGAGTTTGCCAAAAGGCCCCTAAAGGGAACAAGATTCTCCCGTCTAATGAAACCAAGATTGAACTCTTTGGCCTGAATGCCTAGCGTCATGTCGGAGCGAATGGAATGGCATCAAACACAAAAGGTGGAAAGAGGCAAGATCAGGTGTGAACATTCTAGCCAATGAGAGGGCAGATACGCAAGTGAACAACAGACACAAAACTCTAATATAAAATAGTTTTTATCAAAGTTGCCGAGATGCCACGTGCGTCCATTTATATCAATACATTCGTAACAAACTAAAGATTACAACTTCTATTCCATCAAATAATTCTCAAATTGACAACAAAGGAAATAGTTGGCCAAATCCCCACTTGGTTTGATTCTTGTGTGGACTGATTTTGACAGAAGTGGAGCCTCTTGGTTTGCCTCTTCCACTTTGACTTGCCTGCCTAGTTAAAGGTAAAAAATAAATAAAAAATAAACTCTGAGCAAGCAGATGCTTCTCTCTATTTTAACCACTAGAGGGAGTCTTTGACAAAGTAATGTGTCTTATCTCTGACCATCAATTTCAACTAGGGCCTGAGCAGAAAGTTGCATCTTCTCTGTGTTAAGATGGAAAATTCCAGAGCTCTCTACTTCTAAGAATAGTTCAGAGGTAACAGAGGATTTTGAATAACCAGGAACAAAGCTCCAAGGGCTACCATCATGGCAGGTGGGAATGTTGCCAGGGGTAACCAGATAGCCCAGCAAGGCCCCCTCTTCCACCCCTTCCATACAGTCTGAGTCAACTACTGCGCCTAATCCACACCCCACTGTATGGTCATTGGACCCTCTCTACCCAATGGGGTGGTTTGCAGGCTGACGGTCTGTGTTTATGATGGGTTGTATTTCATGGTTGTGGTACAGTTAAGCATGTTGCTCGCCTAGGGGCTGGGCTGTGGCCACCTCTCCTAACGAGGTTCCAGTTAATCCCATTGATATGAGTGCTGGTAAATCTCTGTCAGCTGGTATTGGGTTGATATGCCACCAAAAATATCCCCCCCAATCGCTCACTCGCTCGTTACCCACCCATTCACTCACTTTTGTGCACTGACTCACACAGGGAGGGGAGGGGGGGGGGGGGGGGGGAGAATATCACAGTTTAGTGATCCTCACTCGGCTCACTGAATAAACTGAACATTCCTGCAAGCCCAGGGCAGCTGTATTCAGGGTCATATATCAGACAGTGCTCTGTGTGGAGAGTCAGAATCTTTATAACACAGGTCTGTGGCTCAGTGTGAATGTGTATATTTACGAGGGCTGTCCCCGACTAAAAAACATCTTGTTCGGCCGAAAGTCGTCTGTTCTTTCGACCAATTGATTGGTCAACATTTTTTGTGTATTTTCCCGTATAGACACACCCTATGTGTTTTAATAAATTAAACTATATGCATTGAGCTTGTCTGATGCTTTAAGTTTACGGTTTGATGAAATAAGACAAATACCTTGAGGGTGCCAGAGAACCTGACCGAAATATTCTCCTCCTGCTCCTGCTGGCTTTCACAGATTCTGCCATTACTCTCCTGAAGTTGCCTGTAATAGGTTGCCGACTCGTCGTGTAGTCTTTCTCACGTTGCAGGCCAGTTTCTCTTACCATTTCTACCGATCTGCATGCCAGCTATGGTTTTCATATGCACATTTTCGTGAAAGTTTAATTCATAATAATGTCTTCGTATCTCAAAATCCTTGTCATGTGGTTAAACAACATTCTATCCAAATCTAAATGAAAATGATACAAACCTAAAAAGTAACTTCTTTTGCCATTGCCAACTATGTAAAAAATAGCCTACATAAAGCCAACAAATAAAAACATTGCAGCCTGCAAGTAGAACATATCCTGATAAATAAATATCCTATAAATCACATTGGGTTGACATGGCCTGTCTGCAATGAACTTGAAATATTGTATCAACTATTAAGTTGGGTCCATCCCAAAGCTGCACTAGCAAACTTGTAACATTGTATGCCACAAAATATTCTGGGCCTGTCATGCCAAATAATGTCCCCCGTCCAAAAAGTGTCTCTCTCTCTCTCTCTATATCACAATGGGATTCGATAAACTATTAGCGTCCGATGATTCGAATTTTGAAGATCATTACAGCCTAAATTACGTTATTTTCACCGTCACTATGCAAACAAGGCTGATTTCCGTGACAATTTCGCTGTTTAAACCAGTTTTGTTTAGCTAATAAAATGAAAACATTAATTTGAACTACTTGTGGTACCTTGTTAACATTACAACATGAAATACATGTCTTAAACATTGCTACGTTTTTCGGAAATGGCAAAGAAAACATGTAATCTGCTTGACACATTAAAGGTACTTACCTTACAGATCACCAAGTCAGCTAATTTCCACTCCTTTCATATGCAAATCCATTTTTACATACACTGGCTTGTCTGGCTGTCATGTTTTTATTTAACCTGCCCTTCCCTTGTTTCCCTAGTCCTTTATTATGATAATATATATATATATATATATCTCATGTAGCTCATTAGTACACACTTGTGGTTAAATATATGTATTTATTGTAGGTCCTATTATACAACAATAATGTGGAACAAATACATACCATCAAAGGATACCTTAAAACAAACAATAATGAACACCTTGTGAAACAGCTGTGAAAACCAACCTGACAAAATGTAATATTTTAATACATAAACATTATTTTTTGAAACAGTTGTGTCATTTAATATATATATATAATTTTTTTTGTACACACATGGCAATCATAATTCTGGTGTGTGGAATATTGACGAGGTGGTTGCTGTGTGGGTGGAGGTTTCTGCCTGTCACTTGTTCTCAACAGGCAGCCAGTCTCAGAAGGTGGACTTGAAGAGGGAGACTGCAAAATCCAAGCACTGCTCTCTTTGTTCTGAGTGTTTGCAGTATCTCACATAATTATGTGCCCAGTATGTTAGAGCAAGAAAACGTTCTTAGCAGATAATGACAATAACAGTAGCTGTAGATGATGTAATGAAATGTTGAAGGGTGATTGGTAATGAGGACGTCAGGTGGATCCAGGTCTGGATGTTGGGCAGAACCCCCTAGCTCTTGGAGAACAGGAGCAGAGTTAAATGGAACAGGGTAGGAGACAGAGATGTAAACAAGCAAACACTCCAACTGGAGAAGATTGTTTGCTTCCACTGAGGTAACCCTAGGAAGACAAAGAGAAAAATATCAGTGTTAGGGAAACTAAAACTAGCTTCAGGTTATTTTTTGTGCAAATGCAATAGTTATTATCTGAGATTTCTAATATTCACCTTAACAGATGGTGACCCCAGCTAGGAGCGAAAGAGCAGCGAGGTTTCTTAGGCCTCTCCTTCCTTTCGTCCTTCTTCCAAAACAATTGCATTGTTTACCTCAGTCAACAGCTGCGGCTTCCGTCCTTACTCAGTGGAGGCCTGGATGCTGTTGTTGTGTGCAAAAATAATTACCTTTATAATTACGATATCTATTGACAATGTAAGATATTGAAATATGTCTTATGTACCATGGACAAACAAAAATAAATCAAACAAACCATTGGTGACAGAATATAACTTATAACATCCGTACCTTGTTCCAGCTTTCATGACCTCGGTCACTCAAGATGACCTCTGGAGAACCGTGGGTGTTGAAGATGTTCATCGCCTTGGAGGTGGCCTCGCCAGTCTCGTCCTTGATGGGTTTCATACAAAACAAAAATCTATTTTTGGTTCCAAGCACCCTTTTTAATGGGTTACAGGCGGGAATTTAGAGTTATGCATGTTCTCTTCCTGTACTGACCTTAATGGGTTTTGCCTCCACCCACTTGGAAAGTGATTGGTTGCCGTCAGACACCAGCTGTTGCCATTCCTGGATTTTGTGAAGGGTCCGATGAGATCCACCTCTAACATTTAAAGTGTTAGAGAGAAGATTACGTTATTCTTACCCGTATCTGTCTTACAGTATGCACTTTTTCATATTTGTAAGGATACTGACACACACACACACTTACACATTCTATGATATTGAACTCTGCTGTGGTCAAATAAAGCAACCATTACAAAACAACTTATCAGGGCAAAATTTGAATTGGGACGCTTACCGATCATACGCCATGGTGAAACAACTTTGATGGGCTTCAACTCCGGTGCCACAGTCTTTGCCCTCTCAAACTTCTGGCAGGCTAGTCAGGGTACTGACCTTTAAGCAAAAAGTGACAAATTGAAACATTGTGTGCTCTCTGATATGACATTCATTGAAATCATAATAATTTCAGATAGAATGTGATTGATTAACAAAAGGTTATTTCACTTGCCCAGCTGTCCACCTTGATAATTCTCTGTCAGAAGAAACGTAGATTTATTTGGCAATCATGCGTTTCACTCCGAATTGGCCAGCATGCATCTCAGTCAGCACTACCTCTTTCTCTTCCTTAGTAAAAAAAAATCACCCTCCTTTGTGGCTGGCCATCCTTCCCCCGTAAGTACAAATGATTGCCTAACAAGTTGGAAGAGAAGAGTTGTTGAAATACTCAAGTCTAAGTACATTTGCACTGCTGTCTTTCTCTCTTTGTTTCTCTCTCTCCAACTCTCTCTATCTGTCTGTCTTCCACTATCTTCCCACCTCTCTCTCTATCTGTCTGTCTTCCACTCTCTTCCCACCTCTCTCCAGCTCTCTCTACCTGTCTGTCTTCCACTCTCTTCCCACCTCTCTCTCCAGCGCTATCTCTATCTATCTGTCTGTCTTCCACTCTCTTCCCACCTCTCTCTCCAGCTCTATCTCTCTCAATCTGTCTGTCTTCCACTATCTTCCCACCTCTCTCTCTATCTGTCTGTCTTCCACTCTCTTCCCACCTCTCTCTCCAGCTCTCTCTACCTGTCTGTCTTCCACTCTCTTCCCACCTCTCTCTCCAGCTCTATCTCTATCTATCTGTCTGTCTTCCACTCTCTTCCCACCTCTCTCTCCAGCTCTCTCTATCTGTCTGTCTTCCACTCTCTTCCCACCTCTCTCTCCCTCTCTCACTTTAATCCTTTCTTTCTCACTTTCTTCCCCTCCCCCTCTCTCTGTGTCTGTCTAGCGATGACACCTACTTAAGGGCATTTGGGGGGGGGCACATTTTGACACGGGGACACTATTTGGCATGACAGGCCCTCAGAGTTTCCACCCCAGTGAGCTCGGGACAGACACAGCTGTAGGCTATTCGCGCAAAGGATAAGAATCAGTGTTTGACTTCGGGAGGAACTCAACGGAGCTGAGTACGGGCACCTCAAATGTTCTACTGCTTGAGCTCCTGTTCCTCTTATAGAATAATAGCTAAAAAGTATTGTGTAGCTCCTGCACATAAATAAACTCAGCAAAAAATAAATTCAACAACTGAGACATAAACTGAACAAGTTCCACAGACATGTGACTAACAGAAATTGAATAATGTGTCCCTGAAGAAAAGAGGGGTCAAAATGAAAAGTAACAGTCAGTATCTGGTGTGGCCACCAGCTGCATTAAGTACTGCAGTGCATCTCCTCCTCATGGACTGCACCAGATTTGCCAGTTTTTGCTGTGAGATGTTACCCCACTCTTCCACCAAGGCACCTGCAAGTTCCCGGACATTTCTGGGGGGATTGGGCCTAGCCCTCACTCTCCGATCCAACAGGTCCCAGACATGCTCAATGGGATTGATGTCCGGGCTCTTCGCTGGCCATGGCAGAACACTGACATTCCCGTCTTGCAGGAAATCCCGTGCAGAACGAGCAGTATGGCTGGTGGCATTGTCATGCTGGAGGGTCATGTCAGGATGAGGCTACAGGAAGGGTACCACATGAGGGAGGAGGATGTCTTCCCTGTAATGCACAGCGTTGAGATTGCCTGCAATGACAACAAGCTCAGTCCGATGATGCTGTGACACACCGCCCCAGACCATGACGGACCCTCCACCTCCAAATCGATCCCGCTCTAGAGTACAGGCCTCGGTGTAACGCTCATTCCTTTGACAATAAACGCGAATCCGACCATCCCTCCGGTTGTCAGTGAAGAGCACTCTTTGCCAGTCCTGTCTGGTCCAGCAACGGTGGGTTTGTGCCCATAGGTGACGTTGTTGCCTGTGATGTCTGGTGAGGACCTGTCTTACAACAGGCCTACAACAGCCCTCAGTCCAGCCTCTCTCAGCCTATTGCGGACAGTCTGAGCACTGATGGAGGGATTGTGCGTTCCTGGTGTAACTCAGGCAATTGTTGTTGCCATCCTGTACCTGTCACGCAGGTGTGATGTTTGGATGTACCGATCCTGTGCAGGTATTGTTACACGTGGTCTGCCACAGCGAGGACGATCAGCTGTACGTTCTGTCTCCCTGTAGCGCTTTCTTAGGCGTCTCACAGAACAGACATTGCAATTTATTGCCCTGGCCACATCTACAGTCCTCATGCCTCCTTGCAGCATGCATAAGGCACGTTCACGCAGATGAGCAGGGACCCTGGGCATCTTTCTTTTGGTGTTTTTCAGAGTCAGTAGAAAGGCCTCTTTAGTGTCCTAAATTTTCATAACTGTGACCTTAATTGCCTACCGTCTGTAAGCTGTTAGTGTCTTAATGACCGTTCCACAGGTGCATATTCATTAATTGTTTATGGTTCATTGAACAAGAATGGGGAACAGTGTTTAAACCCTTTACAAAGATGATCAGTGAAGTTATTTGGATTTTTACAAATTATCTTTGAAAGACAGGGTCCTGAAAAAGGGACAATTATTTTTTTGCTGAGTTTATAAACAGTACCAACACCCAAAATGAGTACTGGAACCGAAAAGTCAAGCACTGATATGAAATAATCAGGTAGGCCTATTTTATGACATTTCTACTGGATCAGAGCTTTACATTTTTCCGTTTCACGCAGAGTGGTTATCAAAAGGGGGAGAGCTGGAAAGCTTTTTCAAATACATTGAGGAACTATTGTAATTCTCAGTGGATGTAAAAACAGACTTTGTTTGCTCCCTGTTTGAGGTGAAGAAAACCTTCATTTGAGACGCTCCACAAGTCATTAGTGGTGCTGCATTAAGCCAATCAGAAATACTATCAGATCCCCAAATGGGCCCTTTTATATTCCTACATTTGCGTGCAGGCCAGGTAGCCTATAGACCCACTTCTATGTACAATCAGGCCAGGTAGCCTATAGACCCACTTCTATGTACAATCAGGCCAGGTAGCCTATAGGCCTACTTCTATGTATAATCAGGCCAGGTAGCCTATAGGCCTACTTCTATGTACAATCAGGCCAGGTAGCCTATAGGCCTACTTCTATGTATAATCAGGCCAGGTAGCCTATAGGCCTACTTCTATGTACAATCAGGCCAGGTAGCCTATAGGCCTACTTCTATGTACAATCAGGCCAGGTAGCCTATAGGCCTACTTCTATGTATAATCAGGCCAGGTAGCCTATAGGCCTACTTCTATGTATAACCAGGCCAGGTAGCCTATAGGCCTACTTCTATGTATAATCAGGCCAGGTAGCCTATAGGCCTACTTCTATGTGCAACCAGGCCAGGTAGCCTATAGGCCTACTTCTATGTACAATCAGGCCAGGTAGCCTATAGGCCTACTTCTATGTATAATCAGGCCAGGTAGCCTATAGGCCTACTTCTATGTATAACCAGGCCAGGTAGCCTATAGGCCTACTTCTATGTATAATCAGGCCAGGTAGCCTATAGGCCTACTTCTATGTATAACCAGGCCAGGTAGCCTATAGGCCTACTTCTATGTATAATCAGGCCAGGTAGCCTATAGGCCTACTTCTATGTATAATCAGGCCAGGTAGCCTATAGGCCTACTTCTATGTATAATCAGGCCAGGTAGCCTATAGGCCTACTTTTATGCGTGTGCGTCCTTACTCAACATTAACAGAAGCGCTCCAAACAAAAGACAAAGACTACATTTACAAAACTCATAAATGGAGTGAAACAAACCAAAACTTGTTTCTCACAAGTGTGTAGCATAGGTTGCGGATTCTGAAAACAATGTGTCCACTCAGAGAATGAGAAGAGGAAGACTGGAATAATAATAGTGAATGCATTAACAGAAATTACTGTAACCAAAGTAACAAACATCGTAGATTAGATATTATAGGAATTAACGGTAAATGTACTACTGGTGATATATGTAATGGGGAATTGATAGACAATAACAATCAAAGGCAAACAATTCACACAATGATGTTATGAAATAATGAATGTGCACAAAATTGGCGGGAGAGTGTTCATTCTGGAGAGAGAAATGCATTGTGCATCTGGGTGCATGGTCAATCCGACATCTGCATTGACCATGCAGCATTTACGGTGATATGGCCTCAGAAGTCAGGGCAATCATACCTGCTCTTCACGGAGCAGTGCAGAGTTGTTGTCAAGGAAGTGAGTTTGTGTTTATACAGGATGTACCGCCCCCACCTACCGTCAACTAATCATGTCATTGTGGAACTATACAGAGCCCTCTGCATCGTTTAAAAATTCGGGATAGGCATGGTGATGTGGTACAGAGCTCGATTTGGCCTCTGCAAGCCTCTGGAGGCTCTGCTATTGCAGCACACCCTCCATATAGAGCATCCTACCACATTTTTAGATCAAGCAGAAATGGGCTTTTAGTCTAGGCCTCTGCAATGGATAAATTCACTGAGATGGGCACAAATATATATTTGTTACTGCTCAACTAAAACGATCTCGGTCGACCATCAGCCTAATCTCCAAACATTCGACCAGTCGACTAATCGGGGTCAAGCCTAATATTTACAGTACATGACTGACAATTATAAACATAGGTGTTTCCTGTTTGTCTTGCCTTCCAGTGTGTGTGTGTGTGTGTGGTCTTGTACTGCTCTAGTCTGTCATCTTCCAGCAGCACAGCCTCTAAATCAGTGCCCAACCAGTGCACCCAAGTAGACTGAGCTGGCCCTTAAACACCATCAGCCCTCCTAGTGGAGGTGAGGAGGAGTTCACACCCCCTCTCAGGAATGATCCTGCCGGCTTCAGGGGAATGGGACGTTGACCTCAAGATAGCCGGCTTAGCTGATTGGTTAAATCCCTGAAGAAATAGCTGTGGCACAGTGTATGTTATGTGTAAAGTGACACTGGTTCTGGGCTCCCTCTTTGCTATATTCAGATACTGTGAGAGCTGTGCTGATAAGCAGAGAGGCTGGTGAGTGGTGAAGTTAGGGCTAGGTTATCAGAGATGGGAGGGAGAAGAGGAGCAGAGACTCTGGTAGCCTTGGGACAGTGAGCGTGGGATTTTAGGGTATGTGTGGACGGAATGTTTTGAGAACCCTCTCAGGGATGGGCTCTCATAGAGATACGGAGCATCATGCTGGGGTGAATGGTGAGATATCAGACCGGAGCTAACAAGATTTGGTTGTTTTTTCATTTGTTTCAATTTCTAATTATTTGTTTCACATGAGAAAGAAGATTGAACAAGTTATTGTTAGATTTTTCCCCACTCTGTATTTCATCATACCCATGTCTACTGTCTAAAGTTGAACTCATTCAATCAGCTTACACTAGATGACTGGCTTAAATAAAAATCAGCATCCAAATTAGTTGTCCTGGACCAGGGTTGATAAACAAATGGTGTTGTTCTGCAGCACAGTGTTTCTCTGGTCATCTCTAAGGACAGATCTCTTTATATCTCCAGAGGTCATCATGGTGTCAGGTCCAGCTCATGTATGTTTTCTTTCTCTTTCTGGTAAAAGCAAGAGTGTGAAAACAGTCTGGACAACCCCTCCATCTCTCTCTTCTCTCTCCAGTTATTGTCACCTCCCAGCTCTTACTGACAACTACCCATGAGCCCCCTCTTTCCATTTACTGAAACCAGCCCTCTTACCCACCGAGCACCGACCGACACGGGACATCCATGGACGTTGAAAAGTAGTTGAAACTGAGTCATTCAAATCTGAACCAATCATGGGTGTTTGTTTCACAAGTTTGGAAAGCACAGTACAGTAAAGAAAAGTAGAGTATAGGTCAGTACTATACAGTACATTACTATAGAGTTTAGTACAGTAGAGCACAATAGAGTACAGTCCAATTTAGTGTACTGTACTGAACTCTACTGTGCTGTACTGAACTCTACTGTGCTGCACTGAACTCTACTGTGCTGCACTTAACTGTACTGAGCTGTACTGTGCTGTGATGTACCGTGATTTCCAAAGTTGTGAAACATATACGTCTATGATTGGAACAGGTTTGGTCTGGTCCGACCAACCAAATTGGGTCTTGTTTGGGGCCGGAGCTCATTGGAATAAGTGTGTAGAATAATACCCAAACAAGGAGGATATAAGTTGTGTACCTATTCAGGATACGTCACCATGAAGAGAATGACATTTATAATTATGCATTTTTGTATAGTACAGATCAGGGACCCATGATGTCATTCTGTTACCATCATTCTGTTACCCGGGTATAAATCCACTTCAATTACTGTAGTTCAATAACTAAAATTGATTTTTTGATTTTTATGTCATAGCGAACACCCCATTCTTTCAGCAGGCATCTTTGAATATTAATTTGTGGCCACAAAAAACAGTCATTCTGTTCCCAAACTTTACGCCTGCACTGTTATTTCGAGACAATTTGTTTTTGTAAAATTGTCTGTAGAAATTGTTAAAAGTAGTCCTTGTGTGTAGAGTTGTATGGTTTTTCACTTTGCAATCAATGGTTCAGAGACAAACTGACTGTTTGGCATACTTTTAAAGTGAAGAGTCTCAGCGTTGTTCTGTTACAGTGGAATTGCCTCTGCTCTGCTCCTCAGTGTTATTTCTGTTGTTCTCTCTTTGTATTCTCTGTTCCTATCCTCCCAGTTATGTAACATTATCTAGGGCTAATGTCAACAGTGACACACACTAACAATGCACCATGCCCTGTGTGTACTATCTTCATGACTTCCAGCCACTAAAGGCCTGCTCTGTCACTCAACCATCATGTAGCTACCCTCTTTGAGCATCTTTTTTTCTCAGTGGGATGAGATGGGATGCTTTGTTTCCTAGTGCGTACTCTCTTTTGGGGGGTTTAGACTAACGGAAATACTGTGTTTTGTTCTGTTATGGTGCATTTTCTGCACCAAGCATTAACCAGAATTTCTGGAGAAAGAAGATGTTGTATCCCTAAACATAGGAACTCATTTTAGTTTTTTAAGACTACAAGCTAGCAAGCTCTATTGCCCACTAAGTGCACAGCTGGGGGGGGTGGACTGTATCCCGGTATTCCTTGGGCTCCCAATGCCACACACCTAGAGGCTGGTAGACCAGTACAGTGGGAGAGGCGGCATTTGCATGTGTGTGTGCGTGTGTTTTCAAATGTCTGAAAGTTTGAGGACAGGGATATCTAGGTCAGCTTTCTTCCTTTTTCAGTTAACATCTGGTCCATTCTGGAGGGAGGTTTTAGTTAACATCTGGTACATTCTGGAGTGAGGTTTTCAGTTAACATCTGGTCCATTCTGGAGTGAGGTTTACCGTTAACCAGATGTTTTCAGTGGAGGGTTGTAAAGGGGGGTGGGTGAAGTATCATGTTTTAGTTTAGAAAAAGGAACATTTCCAGTACTGTCAACTTTGTCAGAGCCCTTAATGTCTTATCTCACAGTGCATCAGAGCTCATAAAATGTTTTGTCAGTCGATGTTCTTATCTTTCATTGTATCAAGAGTAATAAGATAAAACCGAGTAATCTGTTGATTTAGCAACCCGTATGAAACCAATCTCACAGCAATCAGATTGAAGACTATATTGTATTACATTACACTGCAGAAGTCAAGACAGATTTGGGTCGTCCTACCCATGTAACGCCCAGAAGAACATGATTTCACTTGGAAAGGCCAGTCACTGCCTTTTAGGGATGTCATTTTATGAGGACATGACTGACCTGGAGGATACAGTGAGTGTTTGGGTTCCGGACAGACAGAAAATGACTCTACTGCTGTAGCCATTCAGATAGTAGAACAAGCCACTCAGTGAAGGTTAGGTCAACTCCTGTGTAATTATGTCTATTTATGTGTGCTGGTTTTGCAGACAAAACAGGAACCGTCAGGAATCTGACTCTTGTCTAGCTGTGGTGTGTGTCTAGGCTGTGCCTGGGTCTATATCAGGGTTGTCAAATGGCCCGCGAGTCCCGTCAATTTGAGCCGCAAGGTGGTTTGAGTAAGCCTTTCTTTAAATATTTTTTCCCCTGGGGAAAAATTCTCAATTGACATGACTAAAACCAAATAGAAATGGTGTAGAAATGACAATGACCTACATTTCTAGTCTCTTTACTCTGTCCAGCTTGCTAACAGTCTTCAAAACGGAAACTAGACAGTCAAGGAGTATCGAAAATTCCAAAAGCGATGTATAGAGGACTTTTTATTTTTTGACGGCGAGGAAATATAACCAATTTTAAGTGCGGCCCTCCGGACTTCGCCGAAGACCGCTGGGCAAAATGAGTTCGACACCCCTGGTGTCGGCTATATGCTTATCTGTGGGGGGACTGTGATCCTGTGTCTTCATTCTCTGCTATGAGGGGAATTTCCCTCTTGTCATTTCCACTCCCCCACTTAGTCCTCGGCTTCTCATTCTGAGAAGGTTGCACTACATGCTTTTTCTCTCAGACTTTCCTGAAGAAATAGAGAAGAGTCAAAGAATGAGGGATTGAGAATACAAAGAGATAAGAAACGGGAAGAATAGAGAGGTAAATAATAATAATACAACTACTCCTACGGAGTTCCAGCAGTCTCCTAGGGAGGGATGACCAAGCCTGACTCACTAGAAGAAACAGGCTTCCCTTTAACAGCAGTCATGTGAGGAAGGAAGCAGGAAAACCCCTCTTCCCCCTGCCTGGCCCCTTACATGCTGCATTAGAGCAGAGAGTTGTCTGCTGTCAGGGAGGACTATATGATACTAATTCACACATGCTAATGTAGTGTACTCACTCCCATTACATCATAGAACTGCATTAGTCTACACTTTGTTGGAGTAGGCTAAATGCTCAAAGGTGTTCACTGTTCACGTTTGCAAAAAACAAACACGCATTAAAACTAACAATAACAGTATAAACTATGTGTATCTTCAGGCACTATAGGCGACTTTCTATTAATGCAGACTAAATGAAATACTCATGATTTTTAAAGAACACAAAGAAACAAACCACTTTCATATCATTTAAGCTACATCACACATTAACACACACACAGCATGCAGTAATACTGGGAGGGGGAGGGGGAGAGAGATGGAGACAGTGGAGGGGGAGTGCTGAGAGAAACCCAGCCTCCTCCATTCTACAGCACATGAAGTGGTACAGCCCGCCTCACACCCCTTAGCACCACGTGGTACACTCCAGACCAGTCATAGGGATTTAAAGGGATTGTTATGTGTACAGAAAACCGGCCTAATCCAGGAAGCAGCACAGGCACAGAGGCAGAGAGAAGGGGGGAAGCAGAGGAAAACAGACTCAGTGCAAAACGGGACTGAGTGGGAAAACTAAAGAGACAGTGATAACAGAGAATCAGAGAGACGGAGAGAGAAGACAGTGTATCCCGCTGCTGCTGCTGAATGTGAGGGTGAGAGCATACTCTGTCTCTCTCCCTCTCTCTCTTTGTCATCACTCTTTCCACGTCCGTCCGCTGTGTCTGTGGGGGAGGGAGCAGCAGCCGTCCTGTCCCGGGCCTGGTGACATGTCCCAGCATCCCACAGGAGCCCTCACAAGCCCACCGCCACCACGACCGTGAGGTACTGTAACACTGTAACTGGAATGACAGTGATGTAGCCAGTTATCTTCTCCTTCGGGGATAATATAGCCATGTTGTTAGAACGCTAGTTGTGTGGTGGAGACCACTTCTGTATTGTACCCTGCTCTGCTACTTCTGAGACAGGAGCGGGATGTACACATGCACATTGCACACACAATACACACTGACCAACACAGGCACCATCAATCAATGCAGCAGGAAACTGCTGTTGCTGACAGCAATTAAAAGAGGGATGGAAACGGGGATGAGAGGGGGATGAGGCTGGGGGTGGGGCGGCGTGATGATGAACGAAAGCATCCTTTGGGAGGAGAAGGAGAGGGCAGATAGAGAAGGCTGCGTCACAGTTGTACCGCCGGGCCGGTCTATCGCTAGTCTCACCGATCTCGGTTGTACTTACTGCAGTGTCAGAGTGCAGCCAAAGGGCTGCATGTGTTTGGGTGAGGGGGTAGATCTCTAAGAAAACATATTGCCTGTGTGTGATGACCGCTGATATCCATGTTGTGAGTTAAAGTACCTGCCGGTGTCCTACAGTCAGTTTGTGTCTAAAATCATAGTCATTGTGGAGTACTGTGACATTTGAAGTAGGAGTTTCTTCTGTCCCCACCCATAAAAGGACCTTTCAAAAGTTCTCAATTCAGCACAGTTAAAAATGTTCAGCGTATGTGATACCACAGTCTATTTCTAGCAATGTGGTCCCAAACTTGAATTGCTAGAAATATAAACTACAGAGTATTTCATGTTTGTTTACCACAATCCTGCTAGTTATAATTGTCCACTTCATTTGGTGAAGTAGGCATTCCTGTGGTGGGCTAGTGGCCTAAGCCACTGCCTCCAGAACACATGTACCAAGCTAGCATGGGTTTGAATCCGGTCCATTGCCTTTTCAGCACACTGTTTTTACCTTTCGTCTCTCTACCTCTCTCTATCCTATCCAATAAAGTAAAAATACCTAAGGAGTGGGACCTGCTGTCACCCCTGCAAAAAAAAAAGATGGGGGGGAATAATTATGCATTATTGTTGCGTGTGTCATTTGTGTGACATGACAGCATGTTGATTGCGTGCAGAAATGTGAGAGGATCAATAGCAGCTCTCACTCAGGTATTCATCACTGGTCCTTTTCACCTGAACGGCCTTTAGGGTCTTTCCTCAGTTACCTCGACTAACCGGTGCCCCCGCACATTGACTCTGTACCGGTACCCCCTGTATATAGCCTCCACATTGACTCTGTACCGGTACCCCCTGTATATAGCCTCCACATTGACTCTGTACCGGTACCCCCTGTATATAGCCTCCACATTGACTCTGTACCAGTACCCCCTGTATATAGCCTAGCTACTCTTATTTTACTGCTGCTGTTGAACTATTTTAAACTTTTATTTTCTGTTTTTTACATAACACTTTTTTTTTCTTAACTTCTTAAAGCATTGTTGGTTAAGGGCTTGTAAGTAAGCATTTCACTGTAAGGTCTACACTTGTTGTATTCGGCGCATGGGACAAATCAGATTTGATTTAATTTCCAAGGCTCTGTAGAAAATATCCCATACTGTAGCAAGAAGACTTGAGGAATTCAGGCTACATTTGAGACAATATATTGAGGCAAAAAGGGGTTCAAAGTACAGTTTTATTCTTATCTGTGGTTGCTAAGGAATATTTGCAGAGTATGTCGCCCTCTCAGGGAATAGAGCGAGGGAGGTGTAGTGAGCTGTGAAGCAACAGCTGCCTCACACACTGATGCCATAAACAGTCTACAATACAACATATGATACACACACACACACACACAGATATGGTCAGACACACAATCTGTCTCTCATGAAAACAATCAGGATAGACACATCTCTTTCTTAAACACACACACCACACACTTCTCACACACACACACACACACACACAGCATCGTCTCCTCACTGTGTCCACTGTCTGAGAGCTCTTGTTATCGTATGTAGGTCACCGCTCTGTGAGGATGTCATCTGTCACTTAGCACTAGGTCAGGATGTCATCTACTGAGATGGCCTGGCCTCTCGCTGATCCATCCCAGGGACAAACACACTGGGACAGCAGACAGGGACACACACACGGCAGGTAGCCTAGTGGTTAGAGCGTTGGGCCAGTAATCAAAATGTTGCTGGATCACATCCCCGAGCTGATATGGTAAACATTTGTCGTTCTGCCCCTGAACAAGGCAGGGAACAGTTTTCCCTGGTAGGCCGTCATTGTAAATAAGAATTTGTTCTTAACGGACTTGCCTAGTTAAATAAATGTTTGAAAAATAAAGACTCTCAGTCCAGTGTAATGCAGGAGACAGGAGGGTACGAGAAGGAGAGAGGTGCAGGCTCAGGCCTTAGAGAGATGATGATGAGGGGAAAACTGAGGTGAGCTCAGCTGACTGACTGCACTGTCATGCTGTGTGTTGAGGAGCTGGGCTTTCATTGCAATGAGGATTAGTGGTAAGTAGGACCTAGGACAGCATACCCCCCCCCCCCCCATCTACACACAAACACACATATTTTGTAAACAGTAAAAAAACACGCAAGCAGCATCTTACTGGAAATGTGCTACAGGCTAGATGGCACACAAACTGTACAGAGTACTGATGTACCAAGGTACATTCACAGGGAGAGTAGATTATACAGGTGCTCCAAAATAACAAACACTGTCTGGGTTCTTTTAAAACTGGATGAATGCAGTGTGTTACCCTGGAATGTTTGCATAAAATGGAAATACGCTCACACACGTTTGGTCCTCATTCAAAAACAATTGGTTGTGAATGGATGGATTTTCTCCTCTGTGGTTTTCAGACTGTTATTAATTGTTACTCTCCAAAACCAATCAGTTGTCATGGCGCTGGGCTCCGTCAGTGCGCGCTAACATCAAAAGCTTTCCTCTTGCGTTGTGAATGAATTAACTAATGATGTCCCTGTACCATGTAGGCCTAATGCTCAGAGATCTGTCCCTGCACATGATCAGGGTATGTGTATTTACTGTCATATCACTGTCTTTCTGTACTTTGAACTATATATTAGTTTACATGAAGCACAGTAGTCTATTTGTCCTCTTTCCATGATCACTAATAGCTCCTTCTCCACTTCAAAACTAGCCCCTCTGTCCTTAAAACATATAACCTATAAAACAACCACTAGGCTTTAAGCTGCTGTATTGGGTTGCATGTTTTGATTCATGTTTTAAATCAGGGTCACACAATGCAAATCCTAATCCTCTGAGCCACTGTGTCTGCAGTGTGCAGTAGTTTTGTTACGCCATTACTTTGTAGTAGCCCATCACCCAGTCATATAGCCTGCCTAGTGTTGTTAGAATGAGTTAGTTATTGGCAGTGTTTACTGCAGGATATGTATGTGGTGTTGTTGCCCCCTTCCCTGATGTCACTGAGCTAAATGGGTCTGGGGGGTGCTGGATTAAGAGGCATAAGTGGTGGAGGGAGGGGAGGATTATGTGGAGGCTGCGCAGGGGAGAATGGAGTATGTGTCCTTGTCTCTGTGTCCTGCTCTGTGCTTTGATTGCCGATGCTGATATCACTGAAGAAATACTGAATAATGTCCCATAAACGGGAAATATAATACTATATCTCATATAGGGGTGTTAATGTGTGCTGGGGAGGCCTAGCACCATCAACTACTGTAGTCGTGTCTAAACCTGCCGACATAGACATGCTGCTTTAACCCAGTGGTCTAGCAACACAGTTGGATGCTTCCAGGTGCTCTAGATGTTAGTGGGTTGCTTTAGCCTCTGAATGACAGTGGAATAAGGAATACAAATATTCCAAAACATGCATCATGTTTGCAATAAGGCACTAAAGTAATACTACAAAAAATGTGGCAAAGAAATGAACTTTTTGTCCTGAGTACAAAGCGTTTTCCCCAAACATAACACAACACATCACTGAGTACCACTCTTCATATTTTCAAGCATGGTGGTGGCTGCATCATGTTATGGGTATGCTTGTCATCGGCAAGGACTGGGGAGTTATTTAGGGTAAAAAGAAACGTAATAGAGCTCAACACAGGCAAAATCCTAGTGGAAAACTTGGTTCAGTCTACTTTCCAGCAGACACTGGGAGATGAATACACCAAGGCCAAATATACACTGCAGTTGCTTACCAAGACGACACTAAGTGCCCTAGTTACAGTTTTGACTTAACTCAACTTGCAAATCTACGGCAAGACTTGAAAATGGCTGTCTAGCAATGATCAACAACCAACTTGACAGAGCTTGAGGAATTAAAAAAAATAAAAATAATGTGCAAATATTGTAGTCCAGGTGTGCTAAGTTCTTAGGGACTTACCCAGAAAGACTCTCAGCTGTAATCGATACCAAAGTTGATTCAAACATGTATTGACTTATCTAATCAAGATATATTAAAGTATTTGATTTTTGTATTTGATTTTTTATGTTTGATTTTTTCGTTTGAGTATTTTGTGTATATTGTTGACAAAAAAGGACAATTCAATACATTTTAATCCCGCTTTGTAACACAACAAAATGTGAAAAATGTCAAGGGGTGTGAATACTTTTTAAAGGCATTGTAGCTGAATGAATGGACAGTCATTGTAATGGAGCCCAGAGTCTGTCTGTCTGTCTGTATGTGTTTTGATGAGTCCCAGTTGCTCTGGCATCTTTCATTGGGTGATTTGGCCCTGGTCAATTTTCCAGACAGCCATTAGGCCTATCAGAGCATGCTGTTGGACACACACACACACACTAATCTACAGGGCTCGTCTGTCATAAAATAGAACCCTCTGCATCTCAGGGGTCCCATCCAGTCCAAAGGCCTTATGGGTATGCTACGGTAGCATTCTCTGTGCAGGAAAACACACACACACACACACACAGTTTAGCAAACTTCCACGTAGATTTTGAGCTCATCCCTCATCTGTTGGTTATTAAGCCTCCAATCGCTCTCTCTTGCTCTCTGTGTGTGTATTTTCTATGGGACAGACACAATGGGGTCTTTGTCCTGTGCCTGCCTGTCTGTGTAGTGTGTACTTTCTCACCCTGCTTTGTCCGTCTCAGGGGAAGGTGCTGTCATTGTTCTCCCCCCCACCTCGCCTCGCCTCTCTCTGACCAGCAGGCCAGGTCTCCATGGCAACGGGTGGCTGGCATCTGACTAAATGTATCTCTGTTAAGGAGCACTCCACCTGAATGGCTCCCAGTGTGGGCTGTATACCACAGAGACTGCTGCCACACACACACATCACTCCGACGACTCCTGCTGCTGCTGCCTGACACACACTGCAGTGAGAAGGTACCCAGCTCAGAGTCAGCAGTGCTGTGGAGAGACTAACACACCACTGACGCTGTCGTACAGTAGGGAGGCTCCTCTGTGCTGGTTACGAAGCCACAACACCGCTGCTGAGAGAGCAGTTGAGGGTCGGAGGGGAGTCTACTAGTGTAGGCCCATTTTGTAGGTGGTGATGCAAGAGTTCTGGCTGTGAAAATATGTGTTTTAATGTTTGCTTTGAATATAGCAAATCCATGCAACTCACTCTCTCTCCCTCCCAGTTTTTTAACTTTTTTATTTTCTTTGTCTTTTTTGTAATGTTTGTTATTTGTTGTTTAACGCTCTCTCTGTCTCTTTCTCTCCCTCCCTTTGTCTCTCCATCACCCTCCCTCTCTAGATCTGCGTGGTGTAGCAGAGCAGGCCAAGACCCTGAAGCCTCAGCGCTCCCTCCCTGGGACGCCCGTCACTAACCCACTCAAACACTTCCCCATCGACCTGCGTACATCCATGGACGGAAAGTACAAGGAGATTGCAGAGGTGAGATCACAGGGACACAGTGTTATCACTACCCTAGTGTTTGTGTGCGACTGCGTGTGTTTTTAGATGTTTGTGTGTGTTAAATGCTCATATTGTTTATGGACGTTAGTGTATTGTAATGATTCTTTAGCTCTTCCTGTGCGTGTAATGTGTGTTCTAATGTTAATTTGATGGTGTATCTCTCAGGAGCTGTTCACTCGCAGCCTGACGGAGAGTGAGATGCGCACCGCTCCTTATGAGTTCCCTGAGGACAGCCCCATCGAGCAGCTGGAGGAGAGACGCCAACGCCTGGAGAGGCAGATCAGCCAGGACATCAAGTGAGAGATGCAGCAGACATGCACACTCACATACACACCAACACAACTCCCACATACACACCCAAACAACCCACCTCTACCCACAGGAACTCATACACGCTCAACAGCTTCCATCGTGTTGGTTGCAAGCTACCAGCGAACTAACATAAGCAAACAGCTAATTGAATCAGTCCGTAGCATTCACATCCTAGTGTTCCAGTCTGTTCCACCCACAGGAAAGGGAGGGGGAGGGAGTTCTGTCTGTGTTGCTGGGGAGGTGATGGCCGGTTTCACTAAGCCAATCTGACACACTAAGGAATCCTTGCTCCACTCAATGCAGCAGGGTCATGTGACCAATCAATGTATACGTAGCACTGCTAACTGATCATATTTCTCTGTTTGTCTCATCCCACCTGATCACTCTTCACACTCTGGTCCCATTTGTGTGTCATGTGCGTTTCTATGGCTCTTTTGTGTGTTTTGTTTGTGTACCTGTATTTGCATCCTCTTTCTGTGTTTCTGTGTGCACATGTGCTTGTGTTTCTGTGTGCTTGTGTGGCCCTTTCTCTTTCCTTTTGCTTTGCCTCACCCGTACCCATGGTGCCCCCCTGCCTTCTGACCTCGCCTCGCCGCGCTCCGCACTATGCCCCGCCAGGCTTGAGCCAGAGATCCTGCTCCGCGCCAAGCAGGAGTTCATGAAAATCGACAGTGATGCCGACCTGGAGTGAGTGAGCTGTCCTTTCAGTCTCTCTCTCTCTGTCTTTTGCCTTTTTCTAACAATCTTGCTACTGCACAAAGTCATGTTTTTACCTACATCTGCACACCATATGTACAATCCTTGGTACTCAGTTGCAGAAGAGTTTGATTTTAAATGTATAATATTGTCATATATTGAGAATGTTCCAGTCCAACTCCATTCCAACTCCATTAACTAAATACCATATGAGTTCCCTGTTCCCTGGTGATGTGAGGTATATATTACCACAGGTGATTTTTATTTATTTATTTTTATTGAACCTTTATTTAACTAAGCAAGGTGATGAGTTGTTGATGTTTAGTCTTCAGGGGGGCCTCTGAAGTGCCAGGCTGTTAATGCATTTCCATTTGAGTCATTTAGAAGACGTTCTTATCCAGAGAATCTTACAGTTGGTGTATTCAATTTAAGAAGGTTTGGTGAGACAACCACATACCACAGTCGTAGTAAGTACACTTTTCCTCAACACAGAGGTTATTATCAAAGTCGGTGCTAGTAGGAACAGAAGAGTGCCAAGTTGTTGTTTTTTTAATTGGGGGGGGGGGGAGACTGAGATGTCTTATTTAATATACTCTTTGAAGAGGTAGTGTTTCAGAGGTTTTGGGAAGATGAGCAGGGACTCTGCTATCCTAGCGTTGGGGGGAAGCTCGTTCCATCTTTGGGGTACAAGGCCACCAGTGTCGGGCCCAGGTGCAACCTTTCACTGGCCTAATTGGCGCCTATCTCCAAGACGCTTATCACCATGGTTTCCACTACATCAGCAAAACGCTTTGATATTCATCTTATTAACAAACCGCTGTAGATGTCTCTTTGTATTCATCACGTAAATAGTCATTCAGTTTTAATGCAGATATGCAGCAGCTGAGGCCCAATTCCCAGAGAGACAAAGACTACCTTCTGTTCTGACACATTTCCAACTTAACCTTCTTCAAAGTGTACTTTACCAATAAAGTATTGATGAATGTGTTTTCATAGCAGAACTATATTATACCTCCACTCGTGCTCTCTCCTACCCTCCTCTACCTCTCTCTTCTCTCTCTAGGTTGATGAATCAGGAGGGTGGTGTGGACAGGACCGATGATGGCTGGATGAAGGAGAGAGTATTACCGATGGAGCGAGAGTACCAGCGTGTGTCAATATCAGGGGAGGAGAAGTGTGGGGTGAGAGCCACTGACTAAACAACTTGATTGAATAAATCCAATCACAGTCCATCCTGATCTGTGTTTTATCAAATCAATCAAATGTTATTTGTCACATGCGCCGAAAATAAGAAATGTGAAATGCTTACTTACAAGCCCTTAACCAACAATGCAGATTTAAGTGTTTACTCAAATAAACTGAAGTAAAAAATATTATATATATTTTTGAAAGAAAAGCATATTTTTTGTCCAATAAATAACATCAAATTGATCAGAAATACAGTGTAGACATTGTTAATGTTGTAAATGACTATTGTAGCTGGAAACGACAGATTATTCATGGAATATCTACATAGGCGTACAGAGGCCCATTATCAGCAACCATCACTCCTGTGTTCCAATGGCACTTTGTGTCAGCTAATCCAAGTTTATCATTTTAAAAGGCTAATTGATCATTAGAAAACCCTTTTGCAATTATGTTAGCACAGCTGAAAACTGTTGTTCTGATTTATAGAAGCAATAAAACGGGCCAATAGTCATTTACAACATTAACAATGTCTACACTGTATTTCTGATCAAGTTTATGTTATTTTAATGGACAAACAGTTAGCTTTTCTTTCAAAAATAATGACATTTCTAGCAGTAAAATAACAATAGCGAGGCTATATACAGGGGGTAATCAAATCAAATCAAATTTTATTGGTCACATACACATGGTTAGCAGATGTTAATGCGAGTGTAGCGAAATGCTTGTGCTTCTAGTTCTGACAATGCAGTAATAACCAACGAGTAATCTAACCTAACAATTTCACAACAAATACCTTATACACACAAGTGTAAAGGGATAAAGAATATGTACATAAAAATATATGAATGAGTGATGGTACAGAATGGCATAGGGTAGATGGTATAGAGTACCGTATGTACACATGAGATGAGTAATGTAGGGTATGTAAACATATAAAAGTGGAATTGTTTAAAGTGGCTAGTGATACATGTATTACATAAAGATGGCAAGATGCAGTAGATGGTATAGAGTACAGTATATACATATACATATGAGATGAGTAATGTAGGGTATGTAAACATTATATTAAGTGGCATTGTTTAAATTGGCTAGTGATACATTTTTCCATACATTTTCCATTATTAAAGTGGCTGGAGTTGAGTCAGTATGTTGGCAGCAGCCACTCAATGTTAGTGATGGCTGTTTAACAGTCTGATGGCCTTGAGATAGAAGCTGTTTTTCAGTCTCTCGGTCCCTGCTTTGATGCACCTGTACTGACCTCGCCTTCTGGATGATAACAGGGGGGAACAGGCAGTGGCTCGGGTGGTTGTTGTCCTTGATGACCTGTACAGAGTCAGTGTGCAGGGACACCAGTTAGTCAAGGTAATATGTACATGTAAGGTAGAGGTAAAGTGACTATAGTGGTAAAGTGACTTTGATTAGCTGTTCAGGAGTCTTATGGCTTGGGGGTAGAAGCTGTTAAGAAGCCTGTTGGACCTAGACTTGGCGCTCCGGTACCGCTTGGTTGATCTTTCAGTGTGCCGCATGCTCACTATCGAAGTCAAACCAATTCAGTCAACAAACCTATTGAAGTAAAAGAGGAGTGGGCTAGGAATGAACATGACTTCGACTTGTAATTATTTCGACAGTTGGATATACAGGGGAGTCAGAGTAGGGAGGAGAGCCTGGTCTGGGTAGTGATCCCTGTTCTTCGGTTTGGAGACAGCAGGTGGGCTACAGTGTTACCAACTCATCCACTCTCAGGCACGTTGCAATGGCCTCTTGGCAGTGTGTGAATGTCTAATCACTGTAGACTGTCTGCCTTGCCCAGGTGCCCTTCACAGACCTGGTGGATGCAGCTAAGTGTGTGGTGAAGGCCCTGTTCATCAGGGAGAAGTACATCGCTCTGTCCATGCAGAACTTCTGTAAGACCACTGCCCGTGAGCTGGGGGAGCTGGGAGAGAAACCCCTGGACCTACGCATCTATGAGGAGATCCCTGAGACCCCCGTTGATGCAGGCATGACACACACACACTAACACACACACCTGACACGTTGGGTATGACTCACACACACCTGACACGTTGGGTATGACTCACACACACCTGACACGTTGGGTAAGACACACACACCTGGCACGTTGGGTATGACACACACACACCTGGCACGTTGGGTATGACACACACACACCTGACACGTTGGGTATGACACACACACGCCTGACAAGTTGGGTATTACACACACACTAACACACGCACCTGACACATTGGGTATGACACTAACTGAGACACACAGGCATAGTTATAGTGTTTCTGTCCCAATCTCCTTTAGCAATTGAGTTACTTTGTGCGATTGTGAATGAAAATGTTGTAATATGAATCATTGAGGTATTATAGTATGGTCAACGTTTCTCCCTTCCCTACTGTCTCCCACAGATGCTCCAGTCCACCCCCCTGTCTCAGAGACTCACCCCTATGAAAACCAGGTCACCAAGAACATGCCTGCAGACACAGGGTACAGCTGTAAGATGGTGGATGGGGTCATGCATGTCTACACCAAGAAGAGCCCCATGGAGAAGTGAGTGTGTTTGTTTGAGTCTGCTTGTTTTTAGTTAGTTTCTAGTTGTGTGTGTGATGGGCTAATCTGGGTCTGTAGTCTAGGTCTGTATGTTTGTGGAAGAGAGAGTGGATAACTGATTGTCCATCATTTCCAGGAGTACAGAGTTGGACCTGCCCTACCCAGACCTGAAGGAGTACATCGCTGACATGAATGTCATGATGGCTCTCATCATCAACGGACCAGTGTGAGTGTTACTGGGTCTTCGCTTTAGAATCATATCAGTCACATCTGTTGGCTCTGCAGTAAAATAAACTGTCAGTGTGTGTGCGCGTGTTTGTGCGCGTGCAGGAAGTCGTTCTGCTACCGCCGGCTGCAGTACCTCAGCTCTAAGTTCCAGATGCACATTCTGCTGAACGAGATGAAGGAGTTGGCAGCCCAGAAGCAGGTTCCTCACCGCGACTTTTACAACATTCGCAAGGTGAAGGAACACCAGCACAACAGCATCTGCAACACTGGAGCACAGCATCTGCAACACGTCTATAATGCCTGCATAGTGTTCCATATCAGCTAGTCCCCCCACAATGTTGGATAGAAATGTATTTAGAAGTTTACACCAGAGCTAACCATCCTCAATGCCTCACTGTCCCTGACCCTGACCCCAGGTGGACACCCACATCCACGCTTCGTCCTGTATGAACCAGAAGCACCTTCTGCGCTTTATCAAGCGGGCCATGAAGAAGTACCCTGGGGAGATAGTCCACATGGAGCACGGGCGGGGACAGACCCTCATGGAGGTGTTTGAGAACATGAACCTGACCGCCTTCGACCTGAGTGTGGACACACTGGACATGCACGCGGTGAGGAGAGGAGAGGGGAGAAGAACATTGTTAGAGAGGGATGGGTAAGAGAATTGGGGAAGACGAGTGGAACAGTAGATATAGTGTCACCTGTCTGTTCTCAGGACCGCAACACGTTCCATCGCTTCGACAAGTTCAACGCCAAATACAACCCCATCGGAGAATCCATCCTGAGAGAGATCTTCATCAAGACAGACAACCACATCGAGGGCAAATACTTTGGCCACATGATCAAGGTCTGAAACCAGCCCATGTTACCTTAAAACAGCCAAAGAAGCAGTTGTGTTAGTTCACCCCACATAGTAATGTATATTCATATTAAGTTTTAAATATGTACGATTGAATAGAATGATATTAATATATTGATATTGTTGATGTTCCATCAGGAGGTGATGGCTGACCTAGAGGAGAGTAAGTACCAGAACGTGGAGCTGCGTCTGTCCATCTACGGCCGCTCCCGGGACGAGTGGGACAAGCTGGCCCAGTGGGCCGTCAAACACCAAGTCTACTCTGACAACGTGCGCTGGCTCATCCAAGTGCCCCGCCTCTTGTAAGTAGTGTCTGTACCTAATACAGCATCAACAAAGCAGTTACCCACATCCACCTTTAGTCAGCTTGCCTGGATGTAAACCCTCTCCTATTTGTGTCAAGTATTATGAATGAAGGTTATGAATCTGTAAATGAGGACTATGCGTGAATGTGACTCTTCCATATTCTGTGCGAGTGACGTTAACCCTCCTCTGACTGCAGTGATGTGTACCGAACCAAGAAGCAGCTGGCTAACTTCCAGGAGATGATGGAGAACATCTTTATGCCTCTGTTTGAGGTCACCATCAACCCCCGCAGCCACCCTGAGCTGCACCTCTTCCTGCAGCACGTGAGGCACTAGCCCAGCACTAGCCCAGCACTAGCCCAGCACTAGGCACTAGCCCAGCACTAGGCACTAGCCCAGCACTAGGCACTAGCCCAGCACTAGTCCAGCACTAGCCCAGCACTAGGCAAAAGCCCAGCGCTAGCCAAGCACTAGGCACTAGCCCAACACTAGCCCAGCACTAGGCTCTTGCCCAGCAGTCCACACACACCCCAACATATCCTCAAACAGACACTTCAGATGCCATTTTCAGGGCCCTACCTCCTTCATACACTTCAGGCACTGTTTTAAAGGAACGTATCGGTGTGTTGTTAGGTGGTGGGCTTTGACAGCGTGGATGACGAGTCCAAGCCGGAGCACCACATCTTCAACATGGACAGCCCCCTGCCAGCCGACTGGACAGAGGAGGACAACCCTCCCTACTCCTACTACCTCTACTACACCTACGCCAACATGACCGTGCTCAACCATCTGCGCAGGTAGCAGGCTGCTTAGCGAACCTCCGCACACAGACCGCTAGATCAATGTTTTAACAACAGAAAGGATGTATGTCACATCCAAACCTTTTAAGGATTGTTTATGAATAGGCTTTATGTTTGTTTGTATCGTGCAGGAGGCGTGGTTTCCACACGTTTGTGCTGCGCCCTCATTGCGGGGAGGCGGGGCCTGTCCACCACCTGGTGTCTGGTTTCATTCTGTCAGAGAACATCTCCCATGGGCTGCTGCTCAGGAAGGTCAGTCAGCACACATGCCGTCTCCCATAGTGACAACACACTACTATGGCAACAACACTACTAACAAATAGAGTTCAGTTCATAGGTGACCTCTGAAGGATTTGATTGGGTTTGATTGATTTATTGAATAAAATTTTGGCTTTTGGAGTTTGTTCATCCGGTTTCTTAAGTTTTAATTTAAGAGAATTCAGGAGAACAATCAAACAGTTCCCTTGAATTCCTGCAGTTGTGCATTCAACAAGATAGACAATTGTCTTTTTCCTCCTCTTGTCCCCAGGCCCCGGTGCTGCAGTACCTCTACTACCTGGCTCAGATTGGCATTGCCATGTCCCCCCTGAGCAACAACAGCCTGTTCCTCAGCTACCACCGCAACCCCCTGCCTGAGTATCTGGCCAGAGGCCTCATGGTCTCTCTGTCCACTGACGACCCCCTACAGTTCCACTTCACCAAGGTCAGTGCACAGTGGTGCTCTGTCAAGACACACACACACACACACACACACACACAGAGATACAGAGACATAGACACACACACAGAGACACAGACACACACACAGAGACACAGACACACACGGAGACACAGACACACACAGAGACACACACACACAGGCAAAACCACCCAAACTATGTAACTATGGGAGCTGCAATGTTGAGTCAGTACAGTCAATAAGTATAATTCACTTAATGCTTATTTTGTCTTTTGTGTGTGCGTTTGTGTTTGACCTCAGGAGCCCCTGATGGAGGAGTACAGCATCGCCACACAGGTGTGGAAGCTGAGCTCCTGTGACATGTGTGAGCTGGCCAGGAACAGTGTCCTCATGAGTGGCTTCTCCCACAAGGTATCCATCCGCTTCCTCTTATCTCATCTCTCTTTTTGCCCTCTTTGGTCTCTGAGCTTCCCTTTTAATTTGTCTCTTATAATGGATTAATAATGGATTTAATTCAATTAAGTTGTGCATGGCAACCATTTTGTGCCAAGTGCTCAGCTCTGACATTCTCTCTTGTCTCCAGGCAAAGAGCTACTGGCTGGGGCCCAAATACAGCAAGGAGGGCCCTGAGAGCAACGACATCCGTCGCACCAACGTCCCAGACATCCGCGTGGCATACCGCAGTGAGACCCTGCTGGAGGAGCTCAACCTCATCACCCATGCTGTGCACAGCAAGGAGCTGGACAACATCGACGAGGAAGACACCCTCTCCATGGCCCCCGTTGGGGCAGAAGGACACTAAATCAACAACCCCACCCCGACTTCTAACCCCCCCTCGGCCCCTCCCTGCATGACACTGAGGGGGTGCAGTATGAGTGCAGCTTGTTGTTTAACCTCTACCTCTTACCCCCTTATCTCCCTCCCACTAGGGAATTGGACTGTGCACTCGTCTCTCAGCTCTCTTGTACTAAAGCCAAGGATACAATGCTCCCTGAGTGGCCCCATCTCTCTGTCCGTGATGGGGGTGGTCAGTATGGACTCATGTTCCAGTCCCCCCTTCTCCCTCAACCCAGGTTCCCTCTTCAACTCTCTCTGGGTAGCCCCTGTTTTTCCTCTCTACTTCTGTTGACTCCTCCCTATCTCTCTAATGCTCACTGTGAGATTTCAATCAGCACGGTCAAGGTTGGCAGGGGGAACATCCAGTGCTTGGATTATTTTCTAATACACATATGGGAGGAGAGAGACTGTAGCCTGAAGTCTTTTTTTTCACCTCATCTGTTCTTCGATCAGTTCCTGGATCACTTTCTCTGTCACTTTGACCTCCTGACCCTTCAAACCAATACTTCTGCCCTTTGCTTTGTCATGTGACCTTGCACGAGAAAAAGGGTCCCACAGTTCAGCCTGTGATTTGTTGGCATGTTTGTACCCATCACCTATATTACACACACACACACACACACACACACACACACTGCACAGTTTAGCCGTCCTGAAAACTGCTCCTCTTCCATCACACAGTCGTGCTGCCTGAAGCTCATCTAGTTTAATATCTTCACAATGAAGTAGGGAAGCAGATACAACTTAACATAAATATTATGAGGGCGTTGTCCATGGGTCGCCTAACCTACACAACATGGACACACCTAAACAATGCATAGGTGAATGTTCCACCCCACATTGTTCCAACACCCGTTGCGCACTGATAGGAACAGTCACATGTAACTTAGAGTTTCATGGAAACCGCGGTAACAAACTTCTAATGTATGGACGTACAGAGTTAAGAAAAATTGAGAAAGGACCAAATCTGTGTGGCCTAGAAGCAGAAGTCGTGCACAATTCCAGTCTGTCTGCTGCTGGGTATCTGATGGCTTTCATCCTTCTCTGTGCTTCTGGAAGGTTGTAGGGATTTATTGGCTAAATGAGTCCTCTCGGCCGGTCTCCCTGATCTAAGTCAGCTCTGAATGAAATAGCAGGCAGGACATTCAGCAGAGAAACGGCAGCAGCCGTCAGGGCATGGAGCTGTGTACCTGACTGGTCTAGTGCAAACATTCCATTAAAGTAATATTAAGATCAATGTTATTTTTATTTAACAAATCACATTAGTTATAGAATATGCAGACAAAAATAGTAGATTTATACTATTCCATGGTGTGTACAATATACTAAATATCTAAAAAGGATATAGATACATGTGTCTATATCTAAAGAAAAGATATCAGTCTGGTAGTGGATGCTTAGAGGTGTGTATGATAAGAGATGTTAAACCACAGCTTTGTTTTCCAAGCACAAGTCAAGAAGAATGTCAGGGAGGCTCCCCTGTCCCCCTACAATTACCTCAACACTCAGTGTGTCTGTGTGTGTGTGTGTGTGTGTGTGTGTGTGTGTGTGTGTGTGTGTGTGTGTGTCGCTCCCACACACCCCTTTGAGACCAGGACAGACCCCGGGGACTGACCTCTGGGCCCACTATGTCAGTTATTGCATGCAGTGCCCTGTATGCACCAAACCAGACTTGCCAGGTGAAGGCCTTACCACTGCTAGCCTGTCACTCTCCGTTTTCATGCCTTGCTGCTACGCCTCACTCCTCATCAACCATAACCATAACACCTGTCCTCTTCAAGCTTAAGCATTTTTGCTGTCCTAACATCATGGAACTGATACCAGGCTTTATCCTTTATCTACCCAGGCCTTCCAGTGAAGTGGAAGAAGCGTTTTAGCAATGCTCTGCTTTGCCTGCATTTCCACCGTGCATCTGATGTTGTGCATGTCTGCATGGACCACTGTGTGGCCACGGGAGTGTCTGGGAAGATGGTTAAAGTGCTCTGTAATGTGAAAAAGCAACACATGACAATCCAAGGAAGCTGAACAACTGTCATGTATGAAGTATGTGTGCAGTCAATGATTGTTGTTAGTTTGAGTTCTGCAAAACAAACTCAAATCCAGCTCATCACTATGGCAACGCTCAAACCATGGAGAGACAAAGTTGCTTGGTTGTTATCAGCATCAAATGAACTCACCCCCATCAGTCATGGTTTTCTGTGTCACCAAAACAGATGTGATCTGTACCATAGGGATCCTATTGTAATTCCTAATTCTATGTTCTGTAAATTCACCCCCCATGTCACCCAACGAGCCTTCTCCTCATCGGACCTCTTCTGTGATTCAAACTGTGGGAGTTCTATTTGTACAGTCCTATTATTTGCCAAGACTGTTAACTACTGGGCCCTAGTTGTAAAATGTTCACCACACATTGCATACCATTACCTACCAGCCCATTTTAAAAACCTAAGTGTGACAAAAGCCACACAAAATATACGAGTAAATGTTTGAGAAACCAGATCATTTAGGACAAGCTGAACATGGGGATGGATTTAATATATAAAGTGTATTTTTTTAAAGGCTATGGAAATAAAAGGTTTATATAAACAGTATATCAATATCTAGATCACAAACTTGAAGTTTCGTTGCTGTAGATCATTTTAAACTGCCCTTATTTAAGCAGAGAGATGTATTTTGTCATATTATTATTGGCCTTGTCTTTCACTAGATTTACAATTGGACTCAATATTTCCATGTATATTCTTTTATTATTTAGTATTTTAATCGTTTTTCTGGTGTTCTTGTTGTGTTAGGACTGTTGAAGTGTTCCATGTAGCTCTCTCTCAGTAGAATATTGAGTGATGTTGATCAAGTTAGCTAGGGTTATTTGGAGGGGCCTTCATCAATGGTAGGACCCAGAGCCATAATGGGTATCCCCTCTGACATTTAACTCAGCCAGAGCTGCCTATATAATCTGGCTGTACATTCACACCTAAACACCCACTCAAACACTGTAATCCTTCCCACAGACATACAGCCATAGACTGGAACACTGTTTCTCTTTGATTGACCCAAAGAGGGCTTTAAAAAACAAGCAACCGTTTAGTACAACTTTTGATTTGATTCTTTGAAATCGTATTTTGCAGGGAATTAGAGGATGCATGGATGATTTGAAGGGTTTGTGTCTCGTCGTGTGGAGTAGGATGTGTGTAGTTACTTGATAAACGATCAGACATCCATGTTTAGATCCAGGTGTGGCTCACTGAGGGACCCAACAACTTCGTTGACCTTTACCTTTTCAGTTCCGTCCGCCCATTTCAGATTGTCCATCAGAGTTCGCAGATGTGTTCTTTCAAAACCTCACGAACTCCTGTTGTTGGTCTCCATCTGTAAAATGAGTTGAGTTTCTTTGCTTGTTTATAAACTACAATGCTAGCGAACCTGTTGGTTCTACTGGTGCCATAGACCATACTTTATCAAACCTCACTAAGGACTGCCATATGTATTTTTGTTCCAATCGAAAGAGCACACAAACAAAGTTGGAAGACATAAGTCAAATGCTGTTTGTTTTCTTGCACTGTGTTCAGTAGTGCAAAGAGTCTTGGGCAGTAGTGATATACAGTGTGTTGTCATCACAGAACACAAACCAATTAATCAGTCAATTATCACACTGCGAGTTTTGTTTTTTGTTCAATTGATTTTCTCATTGCAAAATCACATAGTATTCTTTTCACTTCATTATGTTTAATACAAAGAGTTTGTTGACTTGTTTTGTGCCTCCATTCATTCATTCAATCATTCATTGTTTTAGACATTTTAATGTTTTTCCATGAAAGGTTCTCTGCACGTGTTTTATTATTGACATGGTTGTCTTTCATTTGTTTAAGTCTATTGTAGTCACTATCATGACTTTAAATGAATGCCAATGTTTTACATTTACTCAAATGCTTCTGATATGGTACATGTGTAACGTCTGAAAAATGAAATAAAGCATGCTTATTCATCTAACGTGTTGTGTCCTACATCATTCATTCAGTTGTTGGCTGGTGTCATTCAGCTAATTTACTTAAGTCAAATAATACAAGTGATTTATATGGATAGACAGAGCCAACATTGAGATACATGATTAGTTTACAGAGATACAGACGGACTTACATGTCCATACATATCACTACCAAAATAAAATGTATATCAATTGATTACATTTCAGATACATCAAAAACAAGATACATAAAGTATTATATAACACTTAACATATATTTCTACATGTATAAATGGTGACTTGAATAAATTAATCAAGATCAATCATAGAATCAAGTGGCATCAACACTGGTTTGATACAATACATATGCTAAACATATTTAAGTTAAAACAGTTGATACAGAATATATATAGAGAGAATCTGTCTTTAAGTATTGGATCTTATCAAATGCACAAATAGTATTTTTACTAAATGTTTCTAACACTAGAGCTTTGATACGTCCGCCCTACATACTTCTAACTCAACTCTGCTTACTTTGTTTTCAGTGTATATAATCACTATTTTCTCTACTGCACAGCGGAAATTTGTAGCTTGAAGCTCAAGGGTTGAAACTTCATGTCCCGACTCGTCTGTGACTCTCTGGTCATCTTGTCTTCTCCCGTCCTAAGGCTCTATGGGCCTTACCTCACTGGCAAGCTGGAGTGGAAAGGAAAAACAAATCAGTTTGTTACCTGTCATGTACAAGGATATAAATCAACAGTTTTACTGCTAAAGACAGAGTGGTGTGGGACTTACAGCCATGGCAGACTTGATGTTCTGGAGCTGGAAGAAGACCCGCCCCCCCTCCTCAGGACACACAATCTTCAGCTCCTCTCTTGTCATCCCCAGGAGCATGGAGCCACTCAGCACACCCAGACAGCGCACCGTGCTGAGAGAGAGGGAGGAATGAACAAATCATGGAAAAGAGATACAATACTTATTGTAATTTTCTCATGCTCACTTTATAACTACTGTAGTCAATCACATGTATGCATACAGAGATCAATAATCTATAGTTAATGTGATTGGGAGTTTGAGTGCTCTTACATTTTACTGAAGCCCTTGTGCTCCAGCCAGGCCTTCACTTGGTCAGGCTTGGACCTCTTGGTTAGGGAGGGAGGACCACTGGTTTCCTAACGGGGGGGGGGGGGGATAAAGTCTTGATAATTACACACTAATACAGTGCACTAAACACATGGAGCTCGATTCAGACTTAGGAAATCTATTACTTTTTTTGCGTTTTGATTGAAGCACTTCTCAGTATTTGGTAATCAGACTTAAACTATATATACAAAAGTATGTGGACACCTCTTCAAATTAGTGGATTTGGGTATTTCAGCCACACACATTGCTAACAGGTGTATAAAGCCGAGCACACAGCCATGCAATCTCCATGGACAAACATTGCCAGTAGAATGGTCTTACTGAAGAGTTCATTGACTTTCAATATGGCACCGTCATAGGATGCCACCTTTCCAACAAGTCAATTCATCACATTTCTTCTCTGCTAGTTGTGCCCCAGTCAACTGTAAGTGCTGCTAGTTTGAAGTGGAAACGTCTAGGAGCAGCAACGGCTCAACAGCGAAGTGGTAGGCCACACAAGCTCACAGAACACGAGTGCTGAAGCGCGTAGTGCGTAAAAACTGTCTGTCCTATGTTGCAATATTTACTACCGAGTTCCAAACCGCCTCTGGAAGCAACATCAGCACAAGAACTGTTCATCGGGAGCTTCATGAATTGGGTTTCCATGGCCCAGCAGCCACACACAAGCAGAATATCGCCATGTGCAATGCCAAGCGTTCGCTGGAGTGGTGTAAATCTCGCCGCCATTGGACTCTGGAGCATTGGAAACGTGTTCTCTGGGGTGATGAATCACACTTCACCATCTGGCAGTCTGATGGACAAATATTGGTTTGGAAGATGCCAGGAAAACTCTACCTGCCCCAATGCATAGTGCAAACTGTAAAGTTTGGTGGAGGAGGAATAATGGTCTGGGGCTGTTTTTCATGGTTTTGGCTCCTTAGTTCCAATGAAGAGAAATCTTAACGCTACAGCATACAATGACATTCTAGACGATTGAGTGCTTCCAACTTTGTGGCAACAGTTTGGTGAAGGCCCTTTCTTATTTCAGCATGACAATTCCCCCATGCACAAAGCGAGGTCCATACAGAAATGGTTTGTCAAGATCAGTGTGGAAGAACTTGATTGGCCTGCACAGAGCCCTGACCTCAACCCCATCAAACACCTTTGGGATGAATTGGAACGCAGACTGCGAGCCAGGCCTAATCACCCAACATTAGTGCCCAACCTCACTAATGCTCTTGTGGTTGTGGTCCTTGCAGCAATGTTCCAACATATAGCGGAAAACCTTCCCAGAAGAGTGGAGGCTGTTATAGCAGCAGAGGGGGGACCAACTCCATATTAATGCCCATGATTTTAGTATGACTAGCAGGTGTCCACATACTTTTGGTCATGTAGTGTACCTACATGACCAAAACAAGCTTTTTGGGAGTAAAAACGGAGAAACGCCCAGGTATATAATTAAAACATTCTGGAGTGCATAAATCAACTAGGTAGGTTGAGCCAAATTTCATCCCCGTAAATTGTGTAAACATACAATTAAAATTGGGAATAACAGCAGAGCTATTTATAGCCTAATTCACTGTGGAAAAGGGGCCGAAATACATGTCATGTTGAGATGAATTATAGTTTGCTTACATATGACGGGCTTCACATTCGTCTCCAGCAATAAGGAAAAATCATCTGAAACATTTGTAATTACAATCCCCTTCTCCAAACGTATAACTAATTTAACTAGCTCTTATCAATGTATACTTTACAGTGCATGGAGAATGGCGTTATTTCTTTTTGAAATAGTAGATGTTTTCTCACTTGGAACTGACAGGTGCTCAACCTTATTCATGGTTTCCTCGCGAGTAAAGGTGTTGGAATTATGAGGGAATTAAGTCAAGGTCAGAACAGGTGTATCTCTAGACACACCTCTGCCACACCTCCATTTTTCTGTGTTCACCTCCCCAAACTAATATCTGGCTGTCACATGCATTTCCTCATGCTTAAGATGAAGGTCAGAACACGCAGAGAGAAAGTGAATAAGGGAAAGGGAATAAAGTTCCATTTGCGCAGGCGTAACACGGGTCTGAGTTCCCCACATGGAGCATACACAACATAATAACACACAGCAGGCGTTCCAGTATAAAGTGTTGCTGGGTGTTGGGGTATCTTGCCTGCTTTTCCTGCTCCTTGTCCACTGACTCCAGTATGTTGTTGGGCACAAAGCCCTGCTCTCCTCTGTCGCTCCTTACTTTCCACCATTTCTTGGACATGTCCAGTAGCTGTGGAAGCACAGAGCACACAAATGCTTCTGTCAAAACCTCCTCTTGGGCGGGCGGGCAGACAGACAGCAGACAGACAGGCAGACAGACAGACAGGCAGGCGCCATGCAGACAGACAGACAGGCAGGCAGGCAGGCAGGCAGGCAGGCAGGCAGGCAGGCAGGCAGGCAGGCAGACTTCAAAGTGCTCACCTGAACCACTTCTCCCTTGGAGATGCTCAGCTCTCTGTTGTTCCTTGCAGTGAAGTCATACATCACACGCATGTAACTGGAGTTTGGCTCATCTGGACTGAAAACACATACATAGAACTATAGACACACACAGAACAACATGTATCCATAATGCTTCCATGGCTTTTAAATAGTTTATAATTGTTTCTTAATGCATACCGTGATGGTGAAGGCTTCCATTGGGCCGAACTCTACAGGGGAATATTTTGAAAGAACTTATCGAAAGAAACCTTATTGAAACTACCCAGCCTATAGAGAACTATAATATGCAGCTCACTGGGTATTTACCTTTTCAGGGGTGGAGAATGGACTCTGACTCTGATTCTGACTCTGCTGCCTCCTCTCAGGAGCTCTCTTCGATGGCTCTCTCCCTGGGGGAGAGTGGGTCACCTCTGGGGGCTGCCAACCATCGTAGAACTCCAGAGTGTAGGTAGGGATGTCCTCATCATCCTCGGGCCATTTTGTACTGATAACCCATCAGGGACATAGGAAGCCATTGTCAAAATGTATGGAAGTACATTTGTATGCACAGAGCACCCTTGACTGACAGTAACTCCCACAATTCCCTGATAAACTACTAATCACTGATTCTCACCTGGGGATGTTCCAGGCGTCTCCCAGTGACTGCCACAGCTGGTCCTCCTCAGGGGTGGCTTCCTCACTCAGCAGACGGATACACTCAGGCTCCAGCAGGGGCGCCACGATGGTGGGGGGCAGCTCCTCAGGGCAGTGGGATACCACCTGGAGGAGGGAGGGGGTAGCGGAAGTGGTGGGAAACAAGCGCACGGAACTCATTGATGGGAAGTTATCATACACTGTCAATTCATTTGCTCATATGATCAAATGGGACAGAAGGTAGGCAGGTTCAAAACATAACGTTGAAAAATATGATCATGGGTGAAGCCCTGTGTTGAAAACAAAGATCGAGTAAGCAGTAACTTACAAATGCCAGGGTGGAGAAGAGGCAGTGGACGAATTCCGGAGCGCTGGGATTATTAATCTTTCCATTGAGCTCCCCCTATCACAGTGAACAGACAAAAGGTACTGGATTAAGCTCTCATATTAAATTAATAGCATTTATTAAATCATGAGTCCACAACAAAAAAATAACAGAGATATTTGAATACACACCAGAAGGTTGAACCCGTATTTGATTTTGTGGAGACAGATTTTAAACTCCTCTGCTGGTGGCATGCCGTCAATGCCTCGGAAATGAAACAAATGGCATCAAAAAACTCAAACCTTAGACCATATTTTTCCCAATGTCATCTTGCACCTGAATATGGGATATCCTAGGGGTTAAATAATGGGTTCAGGTGGGGGAGCCAAGATTAGGTTTAAGGTTATTCCAAGTTTTGGTTACCGAACTAACCCTAAACCTAGCTTCATGTCCACACCCCAGCTCAACCCCTATCCATTACCCTGACCCTAACCCTAGCTTCATGTCCACACCCCAACTCAACCCTCTCCCTTTCCCTATCCATAACCCTAACCCTAACCCTAGCTTCATGTCCACACCCCAACTCAACCCTTACCCTATCCATTACCCTGACCCTAACCCTAGCTTCATGTCCACACCCCAACTCAACCCTTTCCCTTTCCCTATCCATAACCCTAACCCTAACCCTAGCTAACCCTATCCATTACCCTGACCCAAACCACCATTACCCTGACCCTAACCACCATTACCCTGACCCTAACCACCATTACCCTGACCCTAACCACCATTACCCTGACCCTAACCACCATTACCCTGACCCTAACCCTAGCTTCATGTCCACACCCCAGCTCAACTCTTACCCTATCCATTACCCTGACCCTAACCCCCATTACCCTGACCCTAACCACCATTACCCTGACCCTAACCCTAGCTTCATGTCCACACCCCAGCTCAACTCTTACCCTATCCATTACCCTGACCCTAACCCCCATTACCCTGACCCTAACCACCATTACCCTGACCCTAACCACCATTACCCTGACCCTAACCACCATTACTCTGACCCTAACCACCATTACCCTGACCCTAACCACCATTACCCTGACCCTAACCACCATTACCCTGACCCTAACCACCATTACCCTGACCCTAACCACCATTACCCTGACCCTAACCACCATTACTCTGACCCTAACCACCATTACCCTGACCCTAACCACCATTACCCTAACACTTACTTTGGTTTATCATACCCTTATTCTACATTTCTCTTTGGACACATACAGTAGCTCTGGCCCAATTTAACCACTGGTGTAGCCTTTTTTGGAATAAGGGGAAATACATTTCTAAATCACCTTTATCCTTGTTCTTCTTCTTTTTTTTCTTTTTTTTCATCTCGGCTTTGGCTGCTATAGCAGCGACTTGGCCCATAAACATCTCAATATCATTGAAAATATGATTCAAGATGTCCTGTGGAAAAAAACAAGAAAATGTTGTACAATATTCATATGCAACCCACTAAAAGTACTTTAAGCAATCGTCCACAGTACTGCTAACATTAATAATGTATTAATATAGGCAGAGTACTGACCACATTCCTATCAGTCTCTGCGTATGGGCGTGGATGAGAGACAGGGGCTGTCTCGGGCTTGTCCTCCATAAAGAGGGGTTGGACTGAGGTTTCCTTCCTGTGAGGAGAGGGCTCTTCTCTGGGCATGGGCGGTGTAGGTGTAGGTGTAGGATCTTCATCTATTGAACACACACATTAATAAATACAGAACTGATTTGATTTCAAGATATTTGGCATCACCTTGACTAAAGCTATTCATCTGTCATTAACATTGGAAACAAACCCTTGACCAAATCGTCTCAGGGTTTCTTACAGTGATCTAGACAAGCTCACAACCGTAGTCCTCTTGATCAATGGTTTCCAATGACTACAGAGGTATTTTGGGTTGGAGCATGCCATTGACTTACCATAGTCCGGTGCGCACCATTGAGCTGAGGGTTCTTCTGGAGGAGTCCATTCTCTCTGCTCAGGGGGTGGGCCAGTTTTCTGATGATTCCTAACAATTTGATGGCCAGACATAACTTCTAGATTGACCCTGCTAGAGAGGAGAAGAGGTTTACCCAGAGAAAATGAGCATATAATGTGATAACCTACAGTAAACCACCAATTTATACGCATTTGTAGACTGTTATTACCTGTTGTTGCTGTGATTGCTAAAGTCATCTCTCTGGTGAGGGAGTGCTCTCTCTAGGTCCCGTTTAATGAAATCGGCCTGAAATGAATCACCAACATCCATTTAAAACCATTTTGAAACATGAGAGTAACATAATGATCATAATACAGGCTGGTGACAAGGTCAGGGATAAATAACAGTCTCCTCACCCGGAGGTCCTCACACTGGAACATGAAGACACTGGTGGTCCTCTTGCTGCGGTCCTTGACGGTCGCGGTCAGCAGGGAGTTGTACACACAGCTGTCCATCACAGCCTTCAGCTCCACAATGCTGCTCAGAGGCAGTGACTCCAGCTCCTCCTAAACCCCACACAGGGAGAGGGGAGAGGGGAGGATGGGGAGAAGGGAGGAGGGGGAGAGGGGAGGAGGGGGAGGTGATAAGAGAATAGTAGGTCATGAATCAGAACTGATAGAGATTTTTAAGCCATCTGTACATTTGAAAAGGCAAAGATAAATGTAAAACGACAAACAGAAACCATAACTATTACTGCCTGTATGTTGTGTACAGCCTGTTCGTTGTGTTGTGTACAGTATGTATGTTGTGTTGTGTACAACCTGTATGTTGTGTTGTGTACCGTATGTATGTTGTGTTGTGTACAGTATGTATTTTGTGTTGTGCACAATATGTATCTTGGGGTCACTTAGAAATGTCCTTGTTTTTGAAAGAAAAGCACATTTTTTGTCCAGATTATTAATGGAATATCTACATAGGCTTATAGAGGCCCATTATCAGCAACCATCACTCCTGTGTTCCAATGGCACTTTGTGTCAGCTAATCCAAGTTTATCATTTTAAAATGCTAATTGATCATTAGAAACCCCTTTTGCAATTACATTAGCACAACTGAAAACTGTTGTTCTGATTAAAGAAGCAATAAAACTGGCCGCCTTTAGACTCGTTGAGTATCTGGAGCATCAGCATTCGTGGGTTCGATTACAACTCAAAATGTCCAGAAACAAAGACCTTTCTTCTGAAACTCATGTATATTCTTGTTCTGGGAAATGAAGGCTATTCCATGTGAGAAATTGCCAAGAAATTAAAGATCAATGTTTAATGTTTAGCGTTCAGCGAAATAACAACACAATGTCAAATACAGGTAGCCTAGTCAAATAATAAACAGCCAATCACATTAACCGTTACTCTCTCGCGGGGAACCTTCACTCTTGAGCAGACATTTAAAAACGAAACATGACAATTTGAAAAATAAGCCAGTTTTTTGAGCGAGAATAAAGACAACTTTCGAGTAGTGAGACATGTATAAAAGCAACCGATACCGTTAATAAGAAGCATCTTATATGGTGAGCAACTGATTGGCTAGGACAGGCAAGCCCCATACTATTGTGGAGGACTTAATTCTTCCTGCTGCCGCAGATATGGCTGGGACAATGCTGGGAGAAAAGGCCAAAAAAACTATATAGACAATGACTTCATCAAACAACACTGTTTCACGACACATCTGAGATGTTTCGAAACAATTAGTGCTTTGCATACAAGCTGGACTTGTATGCAAAGACGTGACGGGCCTGGCACATCTCCTGGTATATGTCTGTTGCGTTTATGAGGGGTCAATTAAGGAAGACATCCTCTTCTTCAAATCACTGGAAACCAGGACAACATGATTTTTATATATACAGTGCCTTGCGAAATTATTCGGCCCCCTTGAACTTTGCGACCTTTTGCCACATTTCAGGCTTCAAACATAAAGATATAAAACTGTATTTTTTTGTGAAGAATCAACAACAAGTGGGACACAATCATGAAGTGGAACGACATTTATTGGATATTTCAAACTTTTTTAACAAATCAAAAACTGAAAAATTGGGCGTGCAAAATGATTCAGCCCCCTTCAGTTAATACTTTGTAGCGCCACCTTTTGCTGCGATTACAGCTGTAAGTCGCTTGGGGTATGTCTCTATCAGTTTTGCACATCGAGAGACTGACATTTTTTCCCATTCCTCCTTGCAAAACAGCTCGAGCTCAGTGAGGTTGGATGGAGAGCATTTGTGAACAGCAGTTTTCAGTTCTTTCCACAGATTTCGATTGGATTCAGGTCTGGACTTTGACTTGGCCATTCTAACACCTGGATATGTTTATTTTTGAACCATTCCATTCCATTGTTCCATTGCTTTATGTTTTGGATCATTGTCTTGTTGGAAGACAAATCTCCGTCCCAGTCTCAGGTCTTTTGCAGACTCCATCAGGTTTTCTTCCAGAATGGTCCTGTATTTGGCTCCATCCATCTTCCCATCAATTTTAACCATCTTCCCTGTCCCTGCTGAAGAAAAGCAGGCCCAAACCATGATGCTGCCACCACCATGTTTGACAGTGGGCATGGTGTGTTCAGGATGATGAGCTGTGTTGCTTTTACGCCAAACATAACGTTTTGCATTGTTGCCAAAAAGTTCAATTTTGGTTTCATCTGACCAGAGCACCTTCTTCCACATGTTTGGTGTGTCTCCCAGGTGGCTTGTGGCAAACTTTAAACAACACTTTTTATGGATATCTTTAAGAAATGGCTTTCTTCTTGCCACTCTTCCATAAAGGCCAGATTTGTGCAATATACGACTGATTGTTGTCCTATGGACAGAGTCTCCCACCTCAGCTGTAGATCTCTGCAGTTCATCCAGAGTGATCATGGGCCTCTTGGCTGCATCTCTGATCAGTCTTCTCCTTGTATGAGCTGAAAGTTTAGAGGGACGGCCAGGTAGATTTGCAGTGGTCTGATACTCCTTCCATTTCAATATTATCGCTTGCACAGTTCTCCTTGGGATGTTTAAAGCTTGGGAAATCTTTTTGTATCCAAATCCGGCTTTAAACTTCTTCACAACAGTATCTCGGACCTGCCTGGTGTGTTCCTTGTTCTTCATGATGCTCTCTGCGCTTTTAACGGACCTCTGAGACTATCACAGTGCAGGTGCATTTATACGGAGACTTGATTACACACAGGTGGATTGTATTTATCATCATTAGTCATTTAGGTCAAGATCCTCACTGAACTTCTGGAGAGAGTTTGCTGCACCGAAAGTAAAGGAGCTGAATAATTTTGCACGCCCAATTTTTCAGTTTTTGATTTGTTTAAAAAGTTCGAAATATCCAATAAATGTCGTTCCACTTCATGATTGTGTCCCACTTGTTGTTGATTCTTCACAAAAAAATACAGTTTTATATCTTTATGTTTGAAGCCTGAAATGTGGCAAAAGGTCGCAAAGTTCAAGGGGGCCGAATACTTTCGCAAGGCACTGTATATATATTTTTTAACCCAATTGGTAGTAGTTACAGTCTTGTCTCATCGCTGCAACTCCCGTACGGACTCGGGAGAGGCAAAGGTCGAGAGCCATGTGTCCTCCGAAACACAACTCACTGCTTCTTGACACAATGCACAGCCAACCCGGAAGCCAGCTGCACCAATGTGTTACACCGTACACCTGGCTACCTGGTAAGCGTGCACTGCGCCCGGCCCGCCAGCTTTGTGACATCAAATGGACTTTGATGGTCAAGCTGTGTTGGTATCTGTACTGATGGCGCAAAAGCCATGACAGGAAGACATAGTGGAGTGGTAACGCGCGTGCAAGCTTGGGTACACTGCAGCATCCACCGAGAGGCTCTTGCTGCCAAGGAAATGCCTGACAGCTTGAAAGACGTTTTGGACACTACAGTGAAAATGGTTAACTTTGGTTTAAGCAAGGCCCCTGAACTCTTGTGTATTTTCTGCACTATGCAATGATATGGGCAGCGACCATGTAACGCTTTTACAACATACGCTGGTTATCAAGGGGCAAAGTATTGACACGTTTTTTTAATAGAGAGACGAGCTTAAAGTTGTCTTTACTGACCATAATTGTCACTTGTCTGACCGCTTTCATGATGACGAGTTTCTCACACAACTGGTCTATCTGGGGGATGTTTTTTCTCACCTGAATGATCTGAGTCTAGGATTACAGGGACTCTCCTCAACTATATTCAATATGCGTGACAAAATTGAGGCTATGATTAAGAAGTTGGAGCTCTTCTCTGTCTGCATTAACAAGGACAGCGCTCAGAGCTTCTTGCCTTGGCAAATCGCGCTGTAAGGACATCGATGCCCTTTGCAACCACGTACCTATGTGAGAGTGGATTCTCGGCCTTCACTAGCATGAAAACTAAATACAGGCACAGACTGTGTGTGGAAAATGATTTAAGACTGAGACTCTCTCCAATACAACCCAACATTGCAGAGTTATGTACATCCTTTCTAGCACCCCCTTCTCATTAACCTGTGGTGAGTTATTCACAATTTTTGATGAACAAATAAAGTTTTATATGTAAGATGGCTCAATAAAGAGCAAATTCATTGATTATTATTATATTATTATTTGTGCCCTGTTCCTATAAGAGCTCTTTGTCACTTCCCAAGAGCCAGGTTGTGACAAAAACGGTATCTTATAGTGTGTTATAGTGTGTGTTATAGTGTGTAATAGTGTGTGTGTGTGTGTGTGTGTGTGGCAGGTTTACATGACTGCAACAACAAAAAAACATTTGAGAGTGCGCTGACCCTGGTGCCAGAGGGGGTACACAGCTGGAGGTTGAATGTTTGAAGGGGTACGGGACTATAAAAAGTTTGGGAACTACTACACTTAATATCTGCTAGTGAACTATGGGTATAGCTTTGCCCACCTAATGTTGTAGTGTCAAGTGTAAAGTGTGTGCACCAACCTTGGTCTCGATGTCTGTTAGCAGCAGGTTCCCATCCCGCACCTCCAGGACCATGTCCTGCCCCCACACCCTACCCATCCCATCCAGTATATTCAGCCTCTCAACACAGTCATTCACATCACACACCTCCCCACCATCCAGGTCACAGGTGAACAGATGCTGGAGAACAGACACAGGGTTTATATAAGCATATGATATCACAGAAATAGCTGAGTATCTATTGTGATCAAAGGCAGACCATTATCATGGCTAGATGATGAGCATAGTAAAATCATATTGGATAAACCAAAACGATACCTCTACTCTATAATGGAATTTGTCCATAATCTTGGTGATAGAGTCTGCATACTCCTTCCTCTGCACTGATGGGATACATGGAATGATTAACCCGTTATGCATGGTTGCTTTTCACAAAACAATCTATAATAAACAATGCTTTAGGTAATCAGTTTCAATTTCTCAAGGTCAATAGTCAATGTTAATGGTCATGTTTTCTCTTTACTTACTATATATTGACTTGGCACTTGGTCTGGACAGATTTGATATCTGTGATGACCGATCATCCACTGAATAGCCACTGCCAGAAGAAAATTGAGAGAAAAGCATAATATAGATTCAATTTCAGAGACAGAATATACAAGAGTTAAGAAGAGAAAGAAACATAAACGGGTTATAGCCACAATGCAAGCACACAAGAGAACACCTACTTGGACTGGATGGACTGGACAGATCCTGCGTAACTGCTAGAGTCAAAGCCATAGGGACTGTTAGTCCTGTACATCCTTAAACACCTTGTTCACCCAACTGTAACACAAGGAGACATCGAGACAGTAAAGACAGGAGAACACCAGCACAACCTCAACCACAAGAGCGTAATACAACTACTGCTGCAATTGCAACTGATACTTAATTCCACCTTATTGGCTAGTGATAGAGTAACATAAATCACTCACCTGTGATTGTTGTTATTGTCATGACTATATTCATTTGATTTGATACAGGATGTGCTATGAATGAGTAACATCAGACTCCAGAGCTGAGCTGAACCACGAGGACAAACCTTTAGTCGTCACACCTCATAAACCCTAGTGTTAATCATTCATTATGTTTTTACAGGCAGTACAGCGCACTGTATGTATAGCCTAAAGACCATGTTTAGACGTTTACAGTATATTAGTTGTGTACTATTGCAATAGATCCCAAAGGAAACAACAACTTGAAACCAGAAACCTCAAAGCTCTGTGAGCTTCTGTGATATCTTAATTTATATGATTGAGATGTGCAAACACACATGAACAGTGCAAACAACAAATCTTAATTACATTTTCCATCCACCCTATTAGTTGAAACGAAAGCAACACAAGCGGCTGAAAATGTTGATATTGTTTGAAGTAAAGTCAAACATTGATCCGTTAAGCATTAATAAATGACAGAAGACGGTTTATCATGGTTTATTATAGGTTAGCTATGGATTTGACACCTAGCAACACATCATATTTTTATCATCACATCCCAATGCTAATTAGGGCTAGCTATGTACATAGTTTCAATATAAGTCAGCTTACAGCAGGTTAAGGGGGCCTATATGTTGTATAAGTAAGCATTTGAGATACTCATACACTAACTCAGCTATATTAAAAAATGGTTTAAATCAACACTGGACTCATTAGCTGATCAAACTCTCACCAGGAAAAACACTGAAAACAAACACAGGACAACCTATGGTTTATAGATGTTACAGGTACCTTACCTGTTGTATCCGCCAATGTATTTTCTGTGTTATTTGTTGTGGATAAATGTATTTGTCTCTTCTACTTCAAAGCCGATACCACTCATATTTCAGGCCTGGGTTTTTATTGCGGAACAAATACTTCCAAGATTTAGTACCACATAAAAGACAAGGGCAAAGTCCAGAGTCAAGAGCACATTGATCCAATAGAGGGACAGCACTCAATAAGGTGTTACTGTTGAGACAAATTCCTTATGGGAGAAAATGCCAGAAATGCTCCACGTTGGGAATATCTTTTATGCCTATTGTAAAAATCTCTCTCCCTCTCCCCTATGTAGGACCTTGTTCAACTCTTTGAGTATCTACAGGTGTGTAATCCTGCTCTGCTGACTCCTTAGATTGCTGCAAGTGCTTCTATATTGGAATCTGTAATGATAATACATATAATTGAGACATGCCATTTAGTCAGAAACTTACTTGTATTATGGTGCATCTCTTTCCATAGGAGGCTCTGCGGCGAGAGGATTCTCTGAAACAGAAGCTGTCTCTACTGCAGCACACCACCTCTACTCTACTGCTCTCACATGACAATGTCTGGAAGGTTAGGACCTGGATCTCTTATACACTGATGTGATTACTCTATTTATATATCATACTCTGTTTCATGAAGTGACTGCCATGAAGTTGACAGTAGGTTGGTGTAGTGTGTCATAGATGTTGACACAGGAGTGAAAATTAATTCCTGTCCCGTCTTGTATTGTATCTCGTTTAAACTCAGCTCCAGGGCAGTGGTTGTCGGTGTGCCTGGTATTCATGACGGCATCCCTACAGAGCAAAGGTCTGTCAGGGAGGGATCCTTGACTAGCCCATGCAGACTCCTGTAAATCACTCCTGTTGTCAACAAGTTGTGAGTATGATAGCAGTTAACAGACTATTTTAGAGTCAGTTGGGAATAAAATAGAGATATGAAATGTGGTTCAAAGTTTATACATCTTCTAAACATACACCGTGTGGCACACTATAAGCTTTGGCTTATCACTAACCACAGTACCCCTACATTCTGCAGGCCTTCAACTGTCCCACACCACTCTATAATAGCTCAAAATGTACGTTTCCTACATGTCACTTCTCTGATGGTTTGGCCATGTGTGACGACAGTGTGAGGATGCAATGTGGGTGTCATGATAGTGGAACAGAAGTGTGAACATGAGCAGTGTGGTTTCTCTCATTTCCTGTTCTGAGAGTGAGTATGTGACAGTTACTGAATTCAAAGACAACAGAGGAGGAGAAACGATAGAGGAGACATCAGGCTGCTGGGTTCTTTGAACATTTTCAGGTTTGTTTTTGCTACTCACACTCACAAGGTTTAATCCGTGGAGAGATGTGTGGTTTTGGTCTTCTCTTGACCTATGGTGTGTTGTGAGTGATCTGCCTCAGCTTTGTGTCAGCAGCCTTCTCATACATTGAGATGGCACAGTACAGCTAGTTTTTGCTTAAGGTGAAGCAGAACTCATATACATAAAGTAGAACTTCATACCACAGGTGTTTGAATGTCAGGCTTAATTTCCTTCATTCAATTGATACTGAAAGTCATGCTTGCTGTCCTCATTTCTCTAGAGTCAAAGCTGAATGCACTGCATCCTGTTTTGACACACCCATAACCAATCATGCTTTCTTTAAGAATCTGATGGAAGGATACTGTCTTATTCTGAATCCTGCAGTTGAAGTTCATCCACCAAAATGGAGATCCAAAAAGACCTCAGGATGAGACGACCTCAGATGGAGAGTTACGACCAAAAGCTGGAACAACGGGCAGCAAAACATGAGTTCTTGAGAGATCGCAACAATGTGACGACATGTCGCAGCCCAGGACACAAGCTGGAGGCAGACTGGAAGAGTGAGATGCAGCAGAAAAGACAGATAGAGTTCCAGAGAAGGAGACAGATTGTCCAGGCTGCCACTTTTCAGGCTGATGAAAAGCAGTCAAACAAGGAGACCAAAGTCACGATGAGGACCAACAGGCAGAGAGTGCCTCTCATACACAGACAGTCCCTCATATCAGCAGAGGATCTGGGGATCACCTGGCCAGATGTACACTCCATCGGGAAGGTAAGCACATAATACAGGGCGGCAGGTAGCCTAGCAGTTAGGAGCATTTGGCCAGTAACCGAAAGGTTTTAGGTTTGAATCCCAGAGCCGACTAGGTGAAAAATCTGTCGATACGCTCCTTCCTGTGGGTCGCTGTAGATAAGAGCGTCTGCTAAATGACAAAATTTGTAAATGTAATACACATTACGTGCGTGACATTATTTTATTATATGTATCTTAATACACAAATACTGGAATATTCCGTTTGGTCAAACACAAAATGAGTGTCACAGACACAAAACTGTTTTACCAGGCGACATGGATCACCTCACCACCACTGCATGGGGCAGAAGGGCAAAACAAAATAGGGCAGCTCCACTCTGACGTCTCACAGATATTCCCTCAAACACCACAGCAGCCCTCACTGAGGAAGAGTATGGATATCAGAGATAAAGGTAAAATTGGACTCACTGGGGATCCTTATTTTTTAATTGATGGAGGTTGGACACCCATGGCTGTACTGTCAATCATCAAACTTGAATTTCAACATACTTATTAAGTTTGAACACTGAGTTTGTTGGTGAATTTCATGATCTTCCTCTGTCCTTCTTAGTAGTTACACAGGACCAGAGTGGCCTAGTAATGTTAACCAGGCAGCTCCAACAAAGGAATGCCTGCTGTCAGACAGAGTAAGTACAGTAAGCTACTGACCTCAACATGAAGACACTGATCTGTTTAACTGTTTTATCTCTGTCATGTATTGCATGTATAACACTTTGACCTCTGACCCCCCACTCATTTCCTGTCATTCACAGGCATGGCTATAGCACTGTGAAAGAGACAGTAAGTAACTCCAATGTACTGCATCTCTGTAATGTTTTGGGTAGATTCTAATTCAAATGTGAGACACAGCAATGAATCACAGTTCTCATCTACACAATCGTTCATCATTCTGACAAGAGGCCACATTCCCATAAAGTTATGAAGAAGGCATCACTATCAGTTGTGTTACATAGAGATAGATGTTATGATATTTGAACTATCATGGGTGCAACATACATAGTCAACCACCCATTATAACTACATATATGATGTCCTTCCTTGCTCCACGTTGGGAATATATTTTATGCCTATTGTAAAAATCTCTCTCCCTCTCCCCTATGTAGGACCTTGTTCAACTCTCTGAGTATCTACAGGTGTGTAATCCTGCTCTGCTGACTCCTTAGATTGCTGCAAGTGCTTCTATATTGGAATCTGTAATGATAATACATATAATTGAGACATGCCATTTAGTCAGAAACTTACTTGTATTATGGTGCATCTCTTTCCATAGGAGGCTCTGCGGCGAGAGGATTCTCTGAAACAGAAGCTGTCTCTACTGCAGCACACCACCTCTACTCTACTGCTCTCGCATGACAATGTCTGGAAGGTTAGGACCTGGATCTCTTATACACTGATGTGATTACTCTATTTCTATATCATACTCTGTTTCATGAAGTGACTGCCATGAAGTTGACAGTAGGTTGGTGTAGTGTGTCATAGATGTTGACACAGGAGTGAAAATTAATTCCTGTCCCGTCTTGTATTTTTCCCCTGTGCTGCACTGATCCTGCAACAGTTCTATAACCCCTGAACTTTGCTGTCCCTTCCCGTTAAAAATCACTCCCATTCTGTGCTCATTTTTGCACCCAGAAATATAGGCTATTGTGTTTGTTTACTAACTATTCAAAATAATGTCAGTAACATGAGACTGTGATATGTTAACTTGCCTATTTTAGTTAAATGCACTGATTGTTGGCCTAAAATGCTCTGGATAAGAACATATTCTAAATTACCTAAATGTTTATCGATAAATAAGGTTGAAGGATGAGGACAGAGACCCCAGCAGGACGGTCTGCACATAACAGCACCGGCATAAATCTGTAGCCTACAGTTGAGCACTGCGCACATATGAACATTAACAACACATTAAAATGTATAACATGAACATTAAACAAATGATAATAACCCGTGTGATAGTACTGCATAGGTCAATCTATTTTTATTTCACCTCAGATGGCACGGGATTAGTTAAATATGTGAACAATTGGGCTTGACTGGAAAGTGAGTAGAGCACCTATGTCGCTTCAGGTCGCTTTTCCCTCTCTCCAGTTGGTAGCCTATTTGATTAAACCGCAGCATTTTTTACAAGCCATGTATACTGAAGCGAGGTGCGAGAGTGAACCGACTGAAGGGGAGGGTGGAATTACATTTTTGTATTGATTTTTACTTTTATTGACACGCTTTGCATTCACGTTAAACGCTGCACATGTCGGCTCAATCTGAAATCACCTTTACATTTCTATCGCGGAAGCGTTACAGATTGAATAGAGCCCTAAATTAGGTAATAGGCTACCGTGTTCGTCTCAGTGATCTGGTTGAAGACTGACTGTGGTGAAAGACTGACTGTGGTTTCAGAGTCGAGTTCACAGCGTTTCCACCCTCATTCTACTGGAGACTACTCTGCATCCTGTCACTGAGAAGTTGAAAAAGAAACATACCGAGAAAAAAGAACGGGCCTAATAGCCATTTGCCATCTACCATTTCCTATCCCCATTACATCTCATATTTCTCTACCCTCACAGGTCTGTTGCAAAGAGGACAAGATGAAGGGAAAGATTGGGGCACTAGAGTCACAGCTGAAGATCTGTGTGCAGGTGTGTTCAGGCACAATGTCTGCACCTACACTACCATTCAAAAGTTTGGAGTCACTTAGAAATGTCCTTGTTTTTAAAATATTTTTTTTTGTCCATTAAAATACCATACAATTGATCAGAAATTCAGTGTAGACATTGTTAATGTTGTAAATGACTATTGTAGGTGGAAATGGATTATCTACATAGGCGTACAGAGGCCCATTATCAGCAATCATCACTCCTGTGTTCCAATGGCACGTTGTGTTAGCTAATCCAAGTTTATCATTTTAAAGGGTTAATTGATCATTAGAAAACCCCTTTTGCAATTATGTTATGTACTTGTCCTCTTGCTCAGTTGTGCACCGGGGCCTCCCACTCCTTTTTGTATTCTGGTTAGAGCAGTTTGCACTGAAGGGAGTAGAACACAGCGTTGTACGAGATCTTTAGTTTGTTGGCAATGTCTCACATGGAATAGCGTTCATTTCTCAGAACAAGAATAGACGGCAACTTTCATAAGAAAGTTCATTGTTTCTGGCCATTTTGAGCCTGTAATCGAACCCACAATTGCTGATACTCCAAATACTCAACCAGTCTAAAGAAGGCCAGTTTTATTGCTTCTTTAATCAGAACAACAGTTTTCAGCTGTGCTAACATAATTGCAAAAATGGTTTTCTAATGATCAATTAGCCCTTTAAAATTATAAACTTGGATTAGCTGATACAACGTGCCATTGGAACACAGGAGTGATGGTTGCTGATATTGGGCCTCTGTACGCCTATGTAGATATTCCATTAAACATCAGCCATTTCAAGATAGAATGGTCATTTACAACATTAACAATGTCTACACTGCATTTCTGATCAATTTGATGTTATTTTAATGGACATTTCTTTCAAAAATAAGGACATTTCTAAGTGACCCCAAACTTTTGAACGGTAGTGTATGTAACTTACAGTATGAATGTACATACAAAATCACCACCAGGCTGAAACACCAAAGAGCAATCATTATTCTCCTCTTCCTCAGAGGCTGTCCAGGGATGGAGCCAAGAAGCTGCTGCTACAGTCGGAGCAGCAGAGGCAGGAGCTGGAGGAGATGGCCGTGGCCTCACTTCAGAGGGTCACTGACCAAAAAAACAAAGCCCAGGACAGAGCTCACAGCCTGGAAGTAAGGGGTCAGACAGGGCTGCACTCTGGATAATGCATAATAGCACTGTGTTCAATTGGTATTTTCCTATTACAGTCAATTATTAATTTAATTCATGTAATTGATTTGCGAAATATGAGATTATTTCATTTCAAATTAATATGAAGGGATGTCACAGGAGTGTCACTGTGTGTGTGTACTTTGTGTGTCCAACAGATGGCACTGCAGACTGCCCAGGTTGAGTCATCACAGTGCCGAGAGCGCTATGAAGAGGAGAGGAGGAAATGCACCCAGCTGAGGACGTCTCTGGTGCAGAACATAGACCATATAAACCTATTACAGAGCCAACTAGAGGTATGCACGCATGCACACTCACGCTATATTTTACGAGAGTGAAATAATATATGCTTTAAATAGCATCATCCCCCTGTGCATCCAGAAAATTATGGGACAGGATGCAACTCTGGAGGGTCAGCTGCTGCAGCACCGACACACTGAGGCTGAGCTCCACCTCAAGATCAACCTCCTAGAGGACAACCTCCACACCTGCAGGACACAACTAGAGACATGGAGACAGCAAGACACCATGAAACAGCAGGAGGTTGTCAGAGGACAGCAACAGGACTCCATAGGTATAATACCGTCGTAGCCAAAAGTTGAGAATGACACAAATATTAATTTTCAGTCTGCTGCCTCAGTTTGTATGATGGCAATTTGAATATACTCCAGAATGTTATGAAGAGTGATCAGATGAATTGCAATTAATTGCAAAGTCCCTCTTTGCCATGCAAATGAACTGAATCCCCCAAAAACATTTCCACTGCATTTCAGCCATGCCACAAAAGGACCAGCTGACATGTCAGTGATTCTCTCGTTAACACAGGTGTGAGTGTTGACGAGGACAAGGCTGGAGATCACTCTGTCATGCTGATTGAGTTCAAATAACAGACTGGAAGCTTCAAAAGGAGGGTGGTGCTTGGAATCATTGTTCTTCCTCTGTCAACCATGGTTACCTGCAAGGAAACACCGGCTGTCATCATTGCTTTGCACAAAAAGGGCTTCACAGGCAAGGATATTGCTGCCAGTAAGATTGCACCTAAATCAACCATTTATCGGATCATCAAGGAGAGCGGTTCAATTGTTGTGAAGAAGGCTTCAAGACACCCAAGAAAGTCCAGTAAGCGCCAGGACCGTCTCCTAAAGTTGATTCAGCTGCGGGATCGGGGCACCACCAGTGCAGAGCTTGCTCAGGAATGGCAGCAGGCAGGTGTGAGTGCATCTGCACGCACAGGGAGGTGAGGACTTTGAGGATGGCCTGGTGTCAAGAAGGGCAGCAAAGAAGCCACTTCTCTCCAGGAAAAACAGAGACAGACTGATATTCTGCAAAAGGTACAGGGATTGGACTGCTGAGGACTGGGGTAAAGTCATTTTCTCTGATAAATCCCCTCTCCAATTGTTTGGGGCATCTGGAAAAAAGCTTGTCCGGAGAAGACAAGGTGACTGCTACCATCAGTCCTGTGCCATGCCAACAGTAAAGCATCCTGAGACCATTCATGTGTGGGGTTGCTTCTCAGCCAAGGGATTGGGCTCACTCACGATTTTGCTTAAACAGTTTGGTGATGAACAATGCTTTTTCCAGCGTGATGGAGCACCTTGCCATAAGGCAAAAGTGATAAATAAGTGACTCGGGGAACAAAACATCGATATTTTGGATCCATGGCCAGGAAACTCCCCAAACCTTAATCCCATTGAGAACTTCTGGTCAATCCTCAAGAGGCGGGCAGACAAACAAAACCCACAAATTCTGACAAACTCCAAGCATTGATTATTTAAGAATGGGCTGCCATCAGTCAGGATGTGGCCCAGATGTTAATTGACAGCATGCCAAGGCGGATTGCAGAGGTCTTGAAAAGGGTCAACACTGCAAACATTGACTCTTTGCATCAACTTCATGTAATTGTAAATAAAAGCCTTTGACTCTCATGAAATACTTGTAATTATACTTCAGTATTCCACAGTAACATCTGACAAAAATATCTAAAGACACTGAGGCAGCAGACTTTGTGAAAATTAATGTCATTCTCAAAACTTTTGGCCACAACTGTACATTATATATCCACTAGCAGATTTAAATAAAAGTTGGATTGCGTAAATTACTGTAGTGGGTCAAAGTTGTTTAAACTGCTATTTTGACCATGATATTTATTAGTCTGTAAATGTGTTGACATCAATAGAGCATTCATTGGATGAGCAGTTTCAGCCAGCCATGTCACACCAGAGCAACAAGAAACAAAGCATGATGGAAGCCAATGTCAAAAGGAGAGAGGTCAGAATTTGTCTACAATTCCCTTTCATCTTAGTCATGTCAAACCCAGAGTACAATCAATCACTTTCTGTCGCCAATGTCTTCATCCTGTATGTCTCCAACATTTTTATTGGCTCTGCTCGATTTTAATCCTATATTAAACTTGATACTGACAGAATCTTTCTTTTCCCACCAAGAGACGTTGTCGTCCCTGGTTCATCCTGACCCTATTCGTGGTAGTCATGGTGGTGGCCATTTTGACATTGTTACTGGCCAATATCCCCACGACAAGAAATCAGCTGTGGGACCTTTACCAAGTACTACAGGAACACACAGAGAAGTACCTCTATGACATGACATTACCACAGCATTGCTATAGGCCCATATGACACATTTTTTAAATTTTTTTATTTCACCTTTATTTAACCAGGTAGGCTAGTTGAGAACAAGTTCTCATTTGCAACTGCGACCTGGCCAAGATAAAGCATAGCAGTGTGAACAGACAACACAGAGTTACACATGACCTGGGAACTGATCAAACCTCTGAAGAACTTGCTCTAAAGGGTTTGGGAAATACAGTATGTTCTATGTATTTTTACATCACACTGGATGCAATTTTTTTTTGTCATCATAAATATCTTTGCATCTTGAAGTCAATTTGTATTCATAACCATGCATTATGGTTACTGCCTCTTGTTCATGCTTACTTGTTGTATTCGCTCAGTCAAATACATGTCCTCAGTATAGTTAATACATTTGCCACTTATAACTGGACAGTAAAACAGACATTTTAAATAACTGACCGCTTTGCTAATTTGACATTTTTATTTCAAAAAAAGGAAAATACAAATCATTAGAGGGAAAAAGAGTTGAGATCCTTTCTAACATTAAGTGCACACCCCTTATACTATTTTTACTAAACAAATAGATTCAATTCCATATAATGATAAGTGTAGGATATACATCTGGAAAATCAACATTTAAATGATTTTCTCTACTAGCATCTTTAAATGATCTTCACAAAAAACTAAGTTATAGTAAACTGTTCACATACCTAGCAAGACCAGTTAGAATCACATGAAGGAATGGATCTCAACAGTCATGGGCGGTAGGTAGTCTACCCGTTAAGAGCGGGGAGCCAGTAACTGAAAGGTTGCTGGTTCAAATCCCGAGCCGAGTAGGTGAAAAATCTGTTGATGTGCCCTTGAGAAAGGAGCGTATCCCTAACTGCTCCTGTAAGTCGCTCTGGATAAGTGTCTGCTAAATGACTTAAAATGCAAATGTCACAATGCTACTTTTTCTTTATATTGTTTATAATAAACGGATAACTTAAAGTACAGTATATGCATGTATCACTTATTGATGAAAGTTCAACTAAATCTTCTAAAATGCATTAGCACTCAAACAGGTAGCAAACATGAGATTGAGATCATGTTTTATGAACAACAAGGACCAGGACAAAGCTTGATGATTATTCAGAAGTCACTGTCTGTATTGTGTAACTGGCGACCAGGGTCATGTCTGTAACTCATTGACGATGTTCAATGTTGACTTGCAGCCTACAGGACTTTGACCCACAATGCTGCTCTGGTTCAAGGCCCTGGAGCTTACAACTGCAGACAGACACTATCACCACACAATGTTTTACTGACTGCCACAGTAACAGTATAATTACAATGCCTGGTAGCAGCATTTACCACAATATATACACATGGACCAATGAACCCTATAATAGACCATAATAACAAAAGGGGGAAAAGAAGCTAAATCAATGTGATTCCTCTCCCTATTCTGATGAACATGCCTCTATAAACATAAGTACTAGTTTGCTGATTGTAGATCCCCTCTTGGACCAGCAGTAGAGAGGCAGCAGTGTCCAAACAGAGCTGTGTGTGAGAGAGACTGACTGGTCTGGTAGGGCCGTGGTGGACTAGGCTACTTCACTGGGCATGCAGGGCCGGGGACAGGTGCATGCCGGCTCCTGGGGCCAGAGCCTGAGGCCAACCTTCCTGGCCCTGGTGGGTCTGCAGCAGGCGGTACAGCTGCTTCAGGTGGGTCACGATGTTGTCCTTGATGTCTGGGATGGAGATCTGCAGGCGCACGCTGCCGCTGTCGAAGGAGCGCATGCAGTCGCCTGAGAACATCTCAGTGATCATACGTGCTACCACTGGAATAATCTGGAGGGGAGCAGAGGGCCAAAAGACGTGGCAGTTACAGCGAAGGGACTCAACAAAACACATGCTTGAGGGTCAATTCAACATTTTAAAATAATGAAAAACAAATATTTAAATGAGTTTTCTATGAATCATTGCATCCTGATACAAAGACAGTCTCGTACCTGTACCATGATGAGCTTCTTCTCTTTGGGTCTGCTGTCAGGCCACTCCTCTCCGAAGCACAGGTTGATGTCGAACTGAGGAGGGCTGGCCGACTGGCCCCTCTGATGGGCTATCACATCTGCACAAAAACCCATCACAAATCATATCACATAGCAATTCAGTATCACAGCACACATGCAATAACAGCTACAGTACATGCCACATTATCACAATACCGCATAAGGGCCCTGCCTAAAACACAAGAAAGATGTGTGAAGAGTCTATGCTAAGAGGATTGGAGTCACTGCTTACCACTGAGAAAGGACTCCAGACAGAACAGCTTGATCTTCCTCTGCCTCTCTATGAGGTTGGGTGCTTTGGGGTTGGGGGCGCAAGGGCCTGACCAGTACACCTTGCATTGGCAGAGGCGGATGGCATAGATATCATGGCCGCTGATCTCCAGGACGAGGCCTCGGTCCATGACATCCAGCAGGCGGTTGGTGAAGACCCTCTGCGTGTCGTTGGCGATGTGCTCAGTAGAGGGGAACCTCAGCTGCTCCAGGCTGATAGGACCAAACAGCTCCTCCTGGTTGACCATGGGACCTAGGTCCCCGTAGAAAAGCCTACAGCCCTGGGGGTTACTGACCGTCATGGCTGGACACACCTCCTTACCCCGGTACTGGAACTGCACCTCCAGGTCTGTCACTGAGGGAGAGACAACGAAACACATGAAGATAAAGAGAGTCACTCATTGGTTGTCTGTATGGACAAGATGCTGTGATACTGTATGCAGTCCTATATTTATCTAATGGAGGAGTTTGTTTGTGTAGTTGCGTTAGTGTTCTCACTAGGCAAGGAGCTGATCCACATCTCTGGCGAGGCGAACATCACGTCAGGCATGGGAGGGGGAGGCATGTCCAGTGGGGGGGGGGGCGCCATCTCCAGGGGCGAAGGCTGCATCTCCATATCCAAAGGCTCTTCTTTGGGCCACAGCTTAACTTCCTCTTTGGGCCACACTTCAACTGATGGGGGACAGCTGGGGGGTTGGAGGGGCGATACAGACCCCGGTGGAGACCACATAAGAGCGGGGCTGGTGCCTGATTGGTTACAGAGAAACAAAGCATGATTAGTTGACATAACAAAAACCATACTGGGATATTGGAATCAAAACTGGGAGTAAGCCAAACAAAGGGGGGCAGGGGGTTGTTCTTGGACCAGGCAAGTTGGAAAACATTATCTAGAGGCTAGATCTGGACTCTTATGTGGTCTAGGATAAATGATGTGGTAAAAATTAAGAATTAGTATTAGAGGGGGTCTCAAATAAATAAAGAGAGATATTTGACATGACTAACCGTTGGATTTTGGATAAGGAGGGAGGGGCTCTGAGCCATCTGATTCATCTTCATCCCCATCATTTGGTGTCCAAGACCCCGGGTCTGAAGATCCTGAGGAGAGAGAGAAAAATGAGAAGGAGAGCAAGGGATGGCAAAAGTTTAAATACGTTTCAGAGCCGCTACCAAACCCGACAGACAAGTGACTGTAAATAATCATATATCTACTATGGTTGTATAATTATTATATTTTTATGTCATCAATGGCCAGTTACCTGGGTTACTGAGGGGCTGTGGGATGTCACAGATGTCGTAGATCTTCAGGGGGTTCATGGGGACTTCTTTGGTGCCGTCGTAGACAAGGTTGAACTCTCTGCTCTTGTTGAGGGCGCAGCGGAGCTGAGCTTTCCACTTGGCAGGGTCAGGATCATCAATACCCTCCTGGAACTTTCCGGTCTCTAACGCCCAGGCCTGGTGCAGGGGAGAGAGGAAGCAGATGAAGAATACATTCAGAGAATATAGTTAACATCAACCTTACTTCACTCACCGTTGATGCAGCCACAACCAATTCACCTGCCAACACATTAGCCCACATGTATCGTTTCACAAACTGTTACAGAGATGTGCTTTACTCACCTTAAAAATAGTGTTTTCTTCCTCGTGCTGGGGGGTGTGCCGTGTAGCGTGTTTCCAGGGGATCCTGAAGCGCTTATTGTCTCGGTCAATCCACACCAGGCCTGGGTAGAACCCACTGTCCACCTGGTCCACTAGCCAGGGCTTGAGCCGGACACGCCGCGGGGTCAACGCCATGCTTATTGTCTGGGGAGGGGGCCACAATGGGCAGGTTAGATATTTACTATCCATATGGTACTATCCATAGTACTACTCAGACCTCAAAAAGCCCAGAATAACATGCAATTTCACTGATTTACAGCTATTACTTAAAAGGTCCTCCCAAAGGTGCATATGGTTGGTCTTATGATGCTACTGCAGGACATGGTTGTTACACAGGTCAGTTGAGCATGGAACATAAATAAAGCAATGTTCAACGTTAATACATTAATTCAAATGAATGAACCATAAGGTGGACTTCTTCCCAGCAAACAATCCATTAGGATAGGCTACAGACTGTTGTAACATGTATGTTACGCTTCCAACCACTTGCTCGCACTGTAAATTCGAGCAACATACGAAAGACCAGTGGCTACTTTTTTTCACAAATAAATTGTTAGTAATTATTATTATTTTTTAATCAAGTTACGAATTTAAAACTATGTAATGGTTGCAAACAAACCAAATCTAGGATACCGCTGTGAAACGTACCTGCTGTTGAACGTAACCAGGAAGTAGGATACTTAAGATCTGGGAGAAGGTAGAATACCAAACTTCAGGAAAATATTATTCTCCAAAATGTTGGAACTTCTATGTCCTTTGCAATCCAGGTAAACGTATAGATGACCCACGGATACTTCTTATCACGGGAGAACAATTCTGATAATGTCCGGAGCAGGCCGAGCAGTTTATGCCTTTTCCGCTTCCCCTAACGAAACTCAGGTAGAGCCGTGACGTCACACACGTTTCATTCTGGCACACCGTTCCAGATTATGTCGCGTTCAAGTGCTAGTCAGAACAGGGAAACGTGGACATTTCCGATTTGATAACTGGCTGAACGTGGCACGTGTATAACTATAACCAGTTAGCAAATTGGACATGTCAGAGTTCGTAAATCCGATTAGGACTTGAATGTGGCACCACTTTCGGTGGAGCCTTATTGTGACCATGATGACTAAATGACTCACAATATTTGTCAGAATTTTGTTACCATATGATCTGTAAATCGCTATATGTGTTTGTTGTTTTCAAAAGTTCAAAATAAGCAGTTTGGAGTTTGTTGTTATTTATTTAAGCAATAAAGCCCGATTAGGTGTGATATATGGTCAATGGTTTTCTTAAGCACGAAGCAACGGCAACGTGGAGCGCCTGTATACAGCCATTAGTCGTGGTATATTGGTCATATACCACAAGCCCCCGAGGTGCCTTATTGCTATTATAAACTGGTTACAAACGTAATTAGAACTGTACAAATATTTTGGGGGGTCATACCCATGATATACATTCTGATATACCACAGCTTTCGCTCAATCAGCATTCAGGGCTCAAACCAACCAGTTTCTAATTAAGCAATAAGGTAGGAGGGGTGTGGCATATGGACAATATTACATGGCTAAGGGCTGAAAATATTTTTTTGGGGGGTCATACTGGTGGTATATGGTCTGATATACCACAGCAATCAGCATTCAGGGCTGGATCCACCAGGATTATAATTTCATTTAGCACACACCATGTGCCTTTTACGCATTTACACTGACAGTGAGGGGGTTCGATAAATCTCGCCTGGGCACCAATGTAGGTGTGTTTTGCAAAGGCTGTAGTTGATTGCATTCGGAACTGGGCTGTGAGCCAGGTACCCTGTTCAAAGCCCACGGCGAAGTCCTCTCAAAACAAAAGTGAGATAATTAAGCACATGCAAAAGTGATTGCTTTGGATGAAAACACTTTATCTACATTCCCTTGTTGACAAATTGACTGAGCAGCACAGATTACTGTTTGATTTAAGAATGCCTCCCTCCCTGCATTCACCTGATGATATGACAGGCCTTTGCCTGGTTCCCCGCAGCTCAGCATAATCAAAATCTGCATGTTGTTACTCATCCATTACCAGTTTTACTGTATACATTTTGTTACTCATCCGTTACAAGTGTTACTGTATACACGTTGTTACTCATCCATTACAAGTTTTACTGTATACACGTTGTTACTCATCCATTACAAGTTTTACTGTATACACGTTGTTACTCATCCATTACAAGTTTTACTGTATACACGTTGTTACTCATCCATTACAAGTTTTACTGTATACACGTTGTTACTCATCCATTACAAGTTTTACTGTATACACGTTGTTACTCATCCATTACAAGTTTTACTGTATACACGTTGTTACTCATCCATTACAAGTTTTACTGTATACACGTTGTTACTCATCCATTACAAGTTTTACTGTATACACGTTGTTACTCATCCATTACAAGTTTTACTGTATACACGTGGTGGTACAGTCACACCCAGAAACTAGCCACTGGCAAGAGGTCCCCACCATAGTTTCGGCAGGGACTTTGTGCATGTGAATTTATTTTTAGGCCAGTAAAATCAGCCTAATTTCTTGTGTGTGTGTGTGTGTGTGTGTGTGTTAGGATGTAAAGCTGTTGTTGGTCAGTTAAAATTGGAAAGGCATTAATAGCAGAGAAAACACTTTACTGGACCAGTTTGTCATTCACTTCTGTACTTTAATAAAAATCTGTGTAGGTCTAGTCTACAATAAAACAATGTTGTCTGTATTTAACTGTTTTGCTTGATCTGTTTAGTTGACTTTACATAAAGGTCTCAATCAACTACTGATACATCACCAAGTCTTCAATATTTCTCGGCAATCATGTGTGGTAGGGAGGCAGGTGAGGGACATCCCTCCATTCTTCATGTATTAGTTTTTGCTCAGCAGAGTGCCTCGAAGCTTCTGTCTTTCTATAATGCATTGAAAAGACCAAACAAGCAACTGATTGTTCAGAACCAGGTCATTTCACTGACGTCATAGGCAAATGAGGTGGGCCTCTAAACCATGTCTATTGTGCACTTTTGACTTTGAGATGGTGATACAGAATGGAAAAACAATAGGACAGTGTAATGTCACCAAATTGTACAACTAGATGCATCATACACACATATGATATGCTTTTTCATAGCAAATGTAATGTGAGATATTTACTTCTGATTGGTAAAGCAGTACTACGCATACTAATCATATTCAACCAAGTGCTGTACACTTAAATTGGACATGATGAGTAAAGTATCCTGTTTTTGCAAAAGTTGTGCAGGGCCTACTGTACATGGCGGAATGATTGAACTGAGTCAGCCATTACTGTATGCAACATTTCGATATGCCTTGAAGGATAACCAGTTCATCTCATCAAACATACAAGAATATAAAAATATACTAATACGTTCGCGTATACATTTTGGGTATCCCTGAGTGTTCTGCGTGGGCAGTCTGTCCTGCGCACTGGCTCTCTCTCTCGCTTGCACTCTGGCTCTCTCATACTCCTCATAAAATCTTCTTGTGCTGCAACAATAGAGGTTCATCTCGACCTGGATCTTGCTGATGATGTATGAGGTCCAGACTCTCGGTCAGTGTCTCCAGCAGCTTCTCATCGTTCTGGATGCCCTCCATGAACTCCTCCAGGCACAGCTTACCTGGCACACACACAAACGCACATGAACATCAAACCCTGTGGCACAAATACAATGATGTGGAACCTGTACACTGAGACAAGGAATCTTAATATCTTCAAATCAAATCAAATGTTATTGGTCACATACACGTGTTTAGCAGATGTTATTGCGGGTGTAGCGAAATGCTTGTATCTTATTACCTACCATCACCATTGATATCGATCTTGTCAAACATCATGTTGGTAAGGTCCTCGGATGACATCTCATAGTTTACTTAATTGATGACATGGATAGACTAGTATGGAAGCAGGAGAGGAAAGAGAGTTTAGAAACATGACTTTATGACTTGACTTGTCATCGAAATATAATTCTCAAATATAACCAGTAGGTGTCAGGCAAGACTACCAAATTGCCTGCTAAACACAACAGTGCCTTCAGAAAGTATTCACACATTAATTTAAAATGGATTACATTAGCTTTAATGTCACTGGCCTACATGCAATACCCCATAATATCAAAGTGGAATTATGTTTGTATAATATTTTATAAATGAATGAAACATGTAAAGCTGAAGTGTCTTGAGTCAACAAGAATTCAACCCCTTTGCTATGGCAACCATAATAAGTTCAGTAGTAAAAATGTGCTTAACAAGTCACATAATAAATTGCATAGACTCACTCTGTGTGCAATCATCTCTGTACCACAAACATACAATTATCTGTCAGATCCTTCAGTCAAGCGGTGAATTTCAAACAGAGATTCCACCACAAACACCAGGGAAGTTTTCAAATGCCTCAAAAAGAACAGCACCTTTTGATAGATGGGTAAAAATAAAAAAGCAGGCATTGAATATCCCTTTGAGCATGGTGAAGTTATTAATTATGCTTTGGATGGTGTATCAATAAACCCAGTCGCTACAAAGATACAGGTGTCATTCCTAACTCAGTTGGCGAAGAATAAGGAAACCGTTTAGGGATTTCACCATGAGGCCTTTGGTGACTTTAAAACCGTTACAGAGTTTAATCCTCAGTGATAGGAGAAAACTGAGGACAGAGCAACAACATTTCAGTTTCTCCACAATACTAACCTAAATGACAGAGTGAAAAGAAGGAAGCCTGTACAGAATATAAATATTCCAAAACATGCATCCTCTGCAATAAGGCAATAGTAAAACTACAAAACATGTGTCAAAGAAACATTATGTCCTGAATACAAAGCATTATGTTTGTGGCAAATCCAACACATCACATCACTGAGTAACACACTTCATATTTTCAAGCATGGTGGTGGCTGCATCATGTTATCGGTATGCTTGTCATCGGAAAGAAAAAAACAACTAGGGAGTTTTTTTTAGCATAAAAGAAATGTAATAGAGCTAAGCACAGGCAAAATCCTAGAGAAAAACCGTCTTGAGTCTGCTTTCCAAAAGACACTGGGAAACAAATTCATCTTTCAGCAGGAAGAATAAAGGCCAAATATACACTGTAGTTGCTTACCAAGATGACATTGAATATTCCAGAATGGTTTAGTTACAGTTTTGACATTAATCGGCCTGAAAATCTATGGCAAGACTTGAAAATGGCTGTCTAGCAATGGTCAACAACCAATTTGACAGAGCTTGAAGAATTATATAAAGAATACTGTGCAACAGTGAATGCTGTTAAGTTCTGGTTTTGCTAGGGCGTTGTGGATGGCAGATGGTGTACGAAAGTTGCATGTTTGAATCCAGCGATATAAGGTTATTTTTGAGAGTTTTGATTTAAGCCTAGCCCAAACCTTAACCCTTACCTTAACCATTCAGAGTTAATGCCTAACCTTAAGATTTCTGTGTTAATGCCTAAACTTAACCCTAACCTTAAAAATGTGGAGTTAATGCTTTAAACACTTAGATACTTGAGAACCATGGATGAATGTCTATCTCTGACATGAGACTGTGAGAGCTTGTTCCCATTCTCACCTTAAAGATGAGTAGCAGCTAGTCAAAGTCAATGCAGCCTCTTTGTCTTGTCCTGTCTTGTCCCATGTAAATAGTCAGTCTCATCATTTTTTTGGTACATATTTTAATCTCACTTTCCACCTACGATCTAAATATACTTTCCGGCAACCCGCCCCACCCAATGTGGTTCGGATCTTCTATTTTTATACGTTATAACTGGAACGTCCATCAGCAGCTACCCAGCTAACTAGCTACTAGCTAGTAGTCACGGTTAGCCACGACTAGCGGTCTTCACCTTTAGCTCGGTCACCAGCCAGCTTTAGCTCTGGCAATACCTGCCAGTCTGCACAGCGCAATATCGGACTGATTTTCTCCACCACATCACCGGATTCCTGACGCAAACTCTGGGACATTACACCGGATCATCGCAGCTAGCTAGCTGCAATCGAGTGGCTACCGCTGGCTAACGCCTCTGTCCTGAAGCAAGCACCAGTTAGCCTTGAGCTAGCCTCGAACTAGGCCCATCTTCCGGCTATCCGAAGAGGTATACCCGCTAATTCGTGGGCTACAATACCTCTTTTGCCAATTGGTCTGGACCCTTTATTGCTGACACGGAGCCCCGCCGATCCATCATGACTGGTCTGCCGGCGTAATCGTCCGATGTGATTTCAACAGGCTTTTCCATTGCGTTGTCACTGAATACCCATCTGCTAGCCCCGGCCCGCTAGCTTTCTGAACGCCATGCCTCCCGCTCGCCTAGCATAGTAGCGACTACCGAACGGCTCCCGGACTCACCTATTTCTGCTCATTGGACCCTATGATCACTCGGCTACACATGCCTCTCTCTAATGTCAATATGCATTGTCTTCTGTTGTTTCGGTTAGTTATTGTTTCATTTCACTGTAGAGCACCTAGTCCAGCTTAACATGCCTTAGATAGCTCTTTTGTCACACACCCCACACATGGAGACACCTCACCTGGCTTAGCTGGTGTCTCCAGAGATGCAAGCTCTCTAATCGTCACTCAATGCCTAGGTTTACCCCCACTACACTCACATCCTACCATACCCATGTCTGTACATTTGTGCCCTGAATCTATTCTACCACGCCCAGAAATGGCGACCATCCCTCATCACTGTCAAACGCTCCCTAAAACAGTTCTGTGAGCAGGCCTTTCTAAATGACCTGGCCCAGGTATCCTGGAAGGATATTGACCTCATCCCGTCAGTAGAGGATGCCTGGTTGTTCTTTAAAAGTGCTTTCCTCAACATCTTAAATAAACATTCAAAAAATGTAGAACTAAGAACAGATATAGCCCTTGGTTCACTCCAGACATGACTGCCCTTGACCAGCACAAGAACATCCTGTGGCATACTGCATTAGCTTCGAATAGTCCCTGCAAAATGCAACTTTTCAGGGAAGTAAGGAACCAATATACCCAGTCAGTTAGAAAAGCTAGGGCTAGCTTTTTCAAACAGAAATTTGCATCCTGTACCACTATTTCCAAAAAGTTCTGGGACACTGTAAAGTCCATGGAGAATAAGAGCACCTCCTCCCAGCTGCCCACTGCACTTAGGCTAGGAAATACTGTCACCACCGATAGATCTACGATAATCGAGAATTTCAATAAGCATTTTTCTACGGCTGGCCATGCTTTCCACCTGGCTACCCCAAACCCGGCCAACAGCTCTGCACCCCCAATAGCAACTTGCCCAACCCCTCCCACCCCCGCTTTTCCTTTACCCAAATCCAGACAGCTGATGTTCTGAAAGAGCTGCCAAATCTGGATCCCTACAAATCAGCTGGGCTAGACAATCTGGACCCTCTCTTTCTGAAATTATCTGCCAGAATTTTTGCAACTCCTATTACTAACCTGTTCAACCTCTCTTTCGCATCATCTGAGATCCCTAAAGATTGGAAGGGGGAGACACTCAAGACCCAAACTGTTACAGACCTATAACCATCCTGCCCTGCCTGTCTAAAGTCTTCGAAAGCCAAGTTAACAAACAGATCCCCGACCATTTTGAATCCCACCGTACCTTCTCCTCTATGCAATCTGGTTTCCGAGCTGGTCATAGGTGTACCTGAGCCACGCTCAAGGTCCTAAACGATAACTGCCATCAATAAAAGACAGCACTGTGAAGCCGTTTTCATCGACCTGGCCAAGGCTTACGACTCTGTCAATCATCGCATTCTTATCGGCAGATTCAATAGCCTTGGTTTCTCCAATGACTGCCTCGCCTGGTTCACTAACTACTTCTCAGATAGAGTTCAGTGTGTCAAATCGGAGGGCCTGTTGTCTGGACCTCTGGCAGTCTCTATCGGGGTGCCACAGGGTTCAATTCTCGGGCCTACTCTTTTCTCTTTATATATCAATGATATCGCTCTTGCTGCTGGTGATTCTCTGATCCACCTCTACGCAGACGACACAATTCTGTATACATCTGGCCCTTCCTTGGATACTGTGCTAACAAACCTCCAAACGAGCTTCAATGCATTACTTCCGTGGCCTCCAACTGCTCTTAAATGCTAGTAAAACTAAATGCATGCTCTTCAACCAATTGCTGCCCACACCTGCCCGCCTAGCATCACTACTCTGGACGGTTCTGACTTAGAATTTGTGGACCAACTACAAATACCTAGGTGTCTGGTTAGACTGTAAACTCTCCTTCCAAACTCACATTAAGCATCTCCGATCCAAAATGAAATCTAGAATTGGCTTCCTATTTCACTACAAAGCATCCTTCACTCATGCTGCCAAACATACCCTTGTAAAACTGACTATTTTACCGATCCTTGACTTCGGCAAAGTCATTTACAAAATAGCCTCGAACACTCTACTCAGCAAATTGGATGTCGTCTACCACAATGCCATCCGTTTTGTCACCAAAGCCCCATATACTTGTCACATCTGCTCCTGCTACGCCCTCTGGTGTTCATCCGGTGTCTTCTTGACCTGCAGTTAATCCCCATGTACACTCTCTCTTTCTCCCTCTCCCTCTCTGTGTGATTGGAGACAGGTGTGCTGGAGTCAGAGCAGATCCCTACCAGCTGCAACTCGTTCCATAATCAAGACCTCTACAAATTCTCAGTCCTGCCACTTCCACTCTGCCAGATTGTTATCTAGGCTCAGTCAGTTCATGATTCTAGCCATTTATTATTGCTCAAGATCCTGTTACTCTGCTGTGCCTGTTTCCCTGCCTGGCACCGTTTATCCTCTCATTGCAGTTACTACTCTGTCTCTGGCTCCTGTCTCCTGTTCCACATCTCACCACCCAACTACCTTGCTCTGGATTTTACTCACCACCACTACCTTGGATTCCCCTCAGGACCTGTTTACCCTGTTTACCCCCAGGACCTGTTTACTCAGCCAACTCCAACCCCAGTCTCCACATCTGATTTTTCTGCAACTCATCCGAGCTTCCCCGGATTTGCACTCCATATCTCTCTGTGCAACAATAAATATTTTGGTTCATTTATTCCTGTTTCCTCATCTGAGTCTGCTCTTGGGTTCCCCTGTGTTGCTCCTCTTAACAATACTACCCACCACTGCAACTTGTATGCTCTCGTTGGCTGGCCCTCGCTATGTATTCGTCGCCAAACCCAATGGCTCCAGGTCATCTATAAGTCTTTGCTAGGTAAAGCCCCGCCTTTTCTCAGCTCACTGGTCTCCGTAGCAACACCCACCCGTAGCACGCGCTCCAGCAGGTATATTTCACTGGTCATCCCCACTGGTCATCCTTTGGATGCCTTTCCTTCCAGTTCTCTGCTGCCAAGGACTGGAACGAATTCCGAAAACCGCACTCAATTATCTATAGACCACCATAAGCAAACAGGAAAACGGTCACTCAGAGGCGACGCTCCTGGTGTCTGGGGACCTTAAATTAGGGAAACTTAAATACATTTTACCTAATTTCTATCAGCATGTTAAATGTGCAACCAGAGGGAAAGAAAGCTTTCCCCTTCCTGCCATTTGGCAAATCTGACCATAATTCTATCCTCCTGATTCCTGCTTACAAACAAAAATTAAAGCAGGGAGCACCAGTGACTCTGTCTATAAAAAAGTAGTCCGATGAAGCAGATGCTAGCACAGACTGTTTTGCTAGCACAGACTGGAATATGTTTCAGGATTCTTCTGATGGCATTGAGGAGTACACCTCATCAGTCACTGGCTTTGTCAATAAGTGCATCGAGGACGTCGTCCCCACAGTGACTGTACGTACATACCCCAACCAGAAGCCGTGGATTACAGGCAACATTCGCATTGAGCTAAAGGGTAGAGCTTCCGCTTTCAAGGAGCGGAACTCTAACCCGGAAGCTTATAAGAAATTCCGCTATGCCCTCCGACGAACCATCAAACAGGCAAAACGTCAATACAGGACTAAGATCGAATCGTACTACACAGACTCCAACACTCGTTGGATGTGGCAGGGCTTGCAAACTATTACAGACTAGAAAGGGAAGCACAGCCGAGAGCTGCCCAGTAACACGAGCCTACCAGATGAGCTAAACAACTTCTATGCTCGCTTCGAGGCAAGTAACACTGAAATATGCATGAGAGCATCAGCTGTTCCGGACGACTGTGTGATCACGCTCTCCGCAGCTGTTGTGAGTAAGACCTTTAAACAGGACAACATTCACAAGGCTGCAGTGCCAGACTGATTACCAGGACGTGTACTCAGATCATGCACTGACCAACTGGCAAGTGTCTTCACTGACATTTTCAATCTCTCCCTGTCTGAGTCTGTAATACCAACATGTTTCAAGCAGACCCCCATAGTCCCTGTACCCAAGAACACTAAGGTAACTTGCCTAAATTACTACCAACCCGTAGCACTCACATCTGTAGCCAGGAAGTGCTTTGAAAGGCTGGTCATGGCTCACATCAACACCATTATCCCAGAAACCCTAGACCCACTCCAATGTGATACCGCACCAACAGATCCATAGATGATGCAATCTCTATTGCACTCCACACTGCCCTTTCACACCTGGACAAAAGAACACCTATGTGAGAATGCTATTCATTGACTACAGCTCAGCGTTCAACACCATAGTACCCACAAAGCTCATCGCTAAGCTAAGGACAATGGGACTAAACACCTCCCTCTGCAACTGGATCCTGGACTTCCTGACAGGCCACCCCCAGGTGGTAAGGGTAGGTAACAACACATCCACCACGCTGATCCTCAACACGGGGGGCCCTCAGGGATGTGTGCTCAGTCCCCTCCTGTACTCCCTGTTCACTCATGACTGCACGGCCAGGCACGACTCCAACAACATCATGAAGTTTGCTGATGACACAACAGTAGTAGGCCTGATTACCGACAACGATGAGACTGCCTACAGGGAGGAGGTCAGAGACCTGACCATGTGGTGCAAGGACAACAACCTCTCCCTTAATGTGATCAAGACAAAGGAGATGATTGTGGACTACAGGAAAAGGAGGACTGAGCACACCCCCATTCTCATCGATGGGGCTGTAGTGGAGCAGGTTGAGAGCTTCAAGTTCCTTGGTGTCCACATCACCAACAAACTAACATGGTCCAAGCACACCAAGACATTTTTGAAAAGGTCACAACAAAACCTATTCCCCCTCAGGAGACTGAAAATATTTGCCATGGGTTCTGAGATCCTCAAAAGGTTCTACAGCTGCACCATCGAGAACATCCTGACTGGTTGCATCACTGCCTGGTATAGCAACTGCTCGGCCTCCGACCATAAGGCACTATAGAGGGTAGTGCGTACGGCACAGTACATCACCGGGGCCAAGCTTCTTGCCATCCAGGACCTCTATACCAGGCAGTGTCAGAGGAAGGCCCTAAAAATCGTCAAAGACTCCAGGCACCCTAGTCATAAACTGTTCTCTCTGCTACAACACATCAAGCGGTACCGGAGCACCAAGTCTAGGTCCCAGAGGCTTCTTAACAGCTTCTACCCCAAAGCCATAAGACTCCTGAACAGCTAATCAAATGGCTACCCAGACTATCTATGCATAGTCACTTTAATAACTTTAATAACTCTACCTACATGTACATATTACCTCAATTACCTTTACACCAATTACCTTTACACCAGTGCCCCCGCACATTGACTCTGTACCAGTACCCCCTGTATATAGCCCCACTATTGTTATTTACTGCTGCTCTTGAATTATTTGCTATTCTTATCACTTACTTTTTTTAAATCCATTTTTCTTAAAACTTCATTGTTGGTTAAGGGCATGTAAGTAAGCGTTTCACTGTAAGGTCTACCTGTTGTATTCAGCACATGTGACAAATAAAATGTGATTTAATTTGATTTGATACCATAGCAGGAATTTGTCTAAACAAACACAGTGGTTACTAATACCACCAATACAACTACCATTACCATTACAATTGTGAAACCAGCTAATCTCACATAACTGTAAACATTTACATAAACATTAAGCCTACCCCTACAACTGACATTTACATAACCTTTGCAGTTCCATTATAATGGATGTCTCAGTCCCTCTCAAAATCAGGGGTATTACAGAATTGCACAAAGGCAATTGAGTTGAGCTTTTTAATTTTTAATTGGATGAAAGGCACAACTTTTTATAGATGATTCATTAAGAGTGAAGCTGGAATGTATCCAGTGCTTTTATAGTGATATCTTTGCAGACAATTATGTCTTCATTACACCATAAGGCCCTGCATCAATAACATGGTTAACACAGTGCTCAGATATGCTCTATGTATAGAGTTCAAGATGCAGCCATGATGTAAGCCTACAACAAGGCACGTACAAACAACAAAGACTTCTATAATACAGATGAACGTTAATAATGTGCTCTTGTCCCATACTAAGGTGACATCAATTTGGAGTTCATTACTGTTGCATTCATTTGATTAGTGCTCACTCTACAGTGATGCCAATTAAGACTACATATTACAGTTTTACACATTGACATGACACAAAATCTGCACATGACTGATACTATTAAGAGGTCATGTTATGCCATTTACGATAGTGTCATTAAGGCATTATCACATTTATTTGGAAAAGGTAAAAACAGCTTTATAATAAGAATACAAAGCATTCAGGACCATAAAGAACAATTCTATATTTCTCAATGTAGTCCTGTTTTCCATTGCAAAAGTCTGCAGAAACAGGAATCAGACTGATTCTGCTTTCAATTACATTGTGACAAATGTCAGGAGAAATGTCTGCAGAAGTTATTCTGCTACTTGCACCTGCATGTGAAGTAGATTATTTCAAGGCTCCAGGCCAGTTGGGTAATGGGAGAAGGCAAATTTTAAGTCCTCTTTAATGCGGTGTCCTCATTGTGTCCAAGCTTAAATTAGGCTACAAAACCTCTAAACAGTGTCACCCGCACACCTGAAACGATGCACCATTCATTACTTCTTGTTTAGTTGCATGTAGTTGCATGGAGACAAATTACAATTACAACCACTTAAATTTACCCACTCAGTCCTACAGATGAAAACACACTTTTCCTATTACATTTTTTTAAACACACACACACACACACACACACACACACACACACACACACACACACATACATATATATATGTGCGTGTGTGTGTGTGTGTGTGTTTAAAAAAATGTATATAAATATATATATATATGTGTGTGTGTGTGTGTGTTTAAAAAAATGTAATAGGAAAAGTGTGTTTTCATCTGTAGGACTGAGTGGGTAAATTTAAGTGGTTGTAATTGTAATTTGTCTCCGTGCAACTACATGCAACTAAACAAGAAGTAATGAATGGTGCAGCAGTAAATAACAATAGTGGGGCTATATACAGGGGCTACATTTTTTTAAACACACACACACACACACACACACACACACACACACACACACACACACACACACACACACACACACACACACACTGTATATAGTGGGGCTATATACAGGGGGTACCTGTATATATATACAGTGCCTTGCGAAAGTATTCGGCCCCCTTGATCTTTGCGACCTTTTGCCACATTTCAGGCTTCAAACATAAAGATATAAAACTGTATTTTTTTGTGAAGAATCAACAACAAGTGGGACACAATCATGAAGTGGAACGACATTTATTGGATATTTCAAACTTTTTTAACAAATCAAAAACTGAAAATTGGGCGTGCAAAAATATTCAGCCCCCTTAAGTTAATACTTTGTAGCGCCACCTTTTGCTGCGATTACAGCTGTAAGTCGCTTGGGGTATGTCTCTATCAGTTTTGCACATCGAGAGACTGAAATTTTTTCCCATTCCTTATTTGCAAAACAGCTCGAGCTCAGTGAGGTTGGATGGAGAGCATTTGTGAACAGCAGTTTTCAGTTCTTTCCACAGATTCTCGATTGGATTCAGGTCTGGACTTTGACTTGGCCATTCTAACACCTGGATATGTTTATTTTTGAACCATTCCATTGTAGATTTTGCTTTATGTTTTGGATCATTGTCTTGTTGGAAGACAAATCTCCGTCCCAGTCTCAGGTCTTTTGCAGACTCCAGCAGGTTTTCTTCCAGAATGGTCCTGTATTTGGCTCCATCCATCTTCCCATCAATTTTAACCATCTCCCTGTCCCTGCTGAAGAAAAGCAGGCCCACACCATGATGCTGCCACCACCATGTTTGACAGTGGGGATGGTGTGTTCAGCTGTGTTGCTTTTACGCCAAACATAACGTTTTGCATTGTTGCCAAAAAGTTCAATTTTGGTTTCATCTGACCAGAGCACCTTCTTCCACATGTTTGGTGTGTCTCCCAGGTGGCTTGTGGCAAACTTTAAACAACACTTTTTATGGATATCTTTAAGAAATGGCTTTCTTCTTGCCACTCTTCCATAAAGGCCAGATTTGTGCAATATACGACTGATTGTTGTCCTATGGACAGAGTCTCCCACCTCAGCTGTAGATCTCTGTAGTTCATCCAGAGTGATCATGGGCCTCTTGGCTGCATCTCTGATCAGTCTTCTCCTTGTATGAGCTGAAAGTTTAGAGGGACGGCCAGGTCTTGGTAGATTTGCAGTGGTCTGATACTCCTTCCATTTCAATATTATCGCTTGCACAGTGCTCCTTGGGATGTTTAAAGCTTGGGAAATCTTTTTGTATCCAAATCCGGCTTTAAACTTCTTCACAACAGTATCTCGGACCTGCCTGGTGTGTTCCTTGTTCTTCATGATGCTCTCTGCGCTTTTAACGGACCTCTGAGACTATCACAGTGCAGGTGCATTTATACGGAGACTTGATTACACACAGGTGGATTGTATTTATCATCATTAGTCATTTAGGTCAACATTGGATCATTCAGAGATCCTCACTGAACTTCTGGAGAGAGTTTGCTGCACTGAAAGTAAAGGGGCTGAATAATTTTGCACGCCCAATTTTTCAGTTTTTGATTTGTTAAAAAAGTTTGAAATATCCAATAAATGTCGTTCCACTTCATGATTGTGTCCCACTTGTTGTTGATTCTTCACAAAAAAATACAGTTTTATATCTTTATGTTTGAAGCCTGAAATGTGGCAAAAGGTCGCAAAGTTCAAGGGGGCCGAATACTTTCGCAAGGCACTGTATATATATATATACAGTATATCACAAAAGTGACTACACCCCTCACATCTTTGTAAATATTTGAGTATATCTTTTCATGTGACAACACTGAAGAAATGACACTTTGCTACAATGTAAAGTAGTAAGTGTACAGCTTGTATAACAGTATAAATTTGCTGTCCCCTCAAAATAACTCAACACACAGCCATTAATGTCTAAACCGCTGGCAACAAAAGTGAGTACACCCCTAAGTGAAAATGTCCAAATTGGGCCCAATTAGCCATTTTCCCTCCCTGGTGTCATGTGACTCGTTAGTGTTACAAGGTCTCAGGTGTGAATGGGGAGCAGGTGTGTTAAATTTGGTGTCATCGCTCTCACACTCCCTTATACTGACTGGTCACTGGAAGTTCAACATGGTACCTCATGGCAAAGAACTCTCTGAGGATTTGAAAAAAAGAATTGTTGTTCTACATAAAGATGGCCTGTGCTATAAGAAGATTGCCAAGACCCTGAAACTGAGCTGCAGCATGGTGGCCAAGACCATACAGCGGTTTAACTGGATAGGTTCCACTGTGAACAGGCCTCACCATGGTCGACCAAAGAAGTTGAGTGCACGTGCTCAGCGTCATATCCAGAGGTTGTCTTTGGGAAATAGACGTATGAGTGCTGCCAGCATTGCTGCAGAGGTTGAAGGGGTGGGGGGTCAGCCTGTCAGTGCTCAGACCATACTCCGTACACTGCATCAAATTGGTCTGCATGGCTGTCTTCCCAGAAGGAAGCCTCTTCTAAAGATGATGCACAAGAAAGCCCGCAAACAGTTTGCTGAAGACAAGCAGACTAAGGACATGGATTACTGGAACCATGTCCTGTGGTCTGATGAGACCAAGATAAACTTTTTTGGTTCAGATGATGTCAAGCGTGTGTGGCGGCAACCAGGTGAGGAGTACAAAGACAAGTGTGTCTTGCCTACTCTCAAGCATGGTGGTGGGAGTGTCATGGTCTGGGGCTGCATGAGTGCTGCCGGCACTGGGGAGCTACAGTTCATTGAGGGAACCATGAATGCCAACATGTACTGTGACATACTGAAGCAGAGCATGATCCCCTCCCTTCGGAGACTGGGCCGCAGGGCAGTATTCCAACATGATGACGACCCCAAACACACCTCCAAGACGACCACTGCCTTGCTAAAGAAGCTGAGGGTAAAGGTGATGGACTGGCCAAGCATGTCTCCAGACCTAAACCCTATTGAGCATCTGTGGGGCATCCTCAAACGGAAGGTGGAGGAGTGCAAGGTCTCTAACATCCACCAGCTCCGTGATGTCGTCATGGAGGAATGGAAGAGGATTCCAGTGGCAACCTGTGAAGCTCTGGTGAACTCAATCCCCAAGAGGGTTAAGGCAGTGCTGGAAAATGATGGTGGCCACACAAAATATTGACACTTTGGGCCCAATTTGGACATTTTCCCTTAGGGGTGTACTCACATTTGTTGCCAGCGGTTTAGACATTAACGGCTGTGTGTTGAGTTATTTTGAGGGGACAGCAAATTTACACTGTTATACAAGCTGTACACGCACTACTTTACATTGTAGCAAAGTGTCATTTCTTCAGTGTTGTCAGATGAAAAGGTATACTCAAATATTTACAAAAACGTGAGGGGTGTAGTCACTTTTGTGATAGACTGTATATATATATACAGTACCAGTCAAAAGTTTGGACACACCTACTCATTCAAGGGTTTTTCTTTATTTTTACTATTTTCTACATTTTAGAATAATTCAAGAATTGTTTGGTTACTACATGATTCCAAATGTGTTATTTCATAGTTTTGATGTCCTCCCCAATTATTCCACAATGTACAAAATATAAAAAATAAAGAAAAACCCTTGAATGAGTAGATGTCCAAACTTTTGAATGATACTGTATAAATATAGTATATTTTCTGTGCCACGAACCAGGTTTCCATTCAACATTTTTATGCTAATAAAGTGCATGTCGGATATTTTTTTTAAATCACAGGCCTGATGGAAACAGAACATTTTTCAGTAAACTTTCCAAATGCCGACAAAACAAAATACGCTTGACAAGGTGGGATCTTTTTGTGTCGGTACAATTAATTATGCAAGAAATGGCGGTGGAAACGTTTTTATGCACAAATATTGATATAATAACCATCATATCGAAAAACTTGGGAGTCACGCAATGACATATATTGTGGTCCTCCCACTACGACTCCTTGGGAAAGCATGCAGTTTACTGTGTTGTTTATTAGGCTACAGATGAAATAAATGATGATGAACTTCACAGGCTGGTGAAAGTGGAAGGTGATGAGCTTTGCTCCTTTCCAATTAATATCAAGGGTATTTTCTTTTTAGGTTCACCGATGCTTGGCTGCCGTCATCACGCACAGATTTGATCTGCAACAAGTCATTTTGATGGAAACATCTCTGGTGGGAAAAATACCATATTGTTTTTAATGCGGAATGTAGAATATTCACATGAAAATCTGTTGGATGGAAATCTAGTTCATATCATGATACCCTATGTTATAGATATAATACAAATTGCCTAATATCTGAATAGCCACTGTAACGGAAACACATTTTTTTTAAACTATTAAACCAACACAATTTGAGTGCAATTTCCTTGATACAGAGCTATAGCATAGTTTTCACACGAGATGTTTAGCAAATATTACAATATGGCTTATCAATTCACTTAAAGCCAGTTTAAGATGTAGGGGAGATCCAATTAGGCCAAATCTCTTATAGAGGTACTGTTGCCTCTGGGTACCTCAGTTGACCACAAACCACTGATCTTTGAGTCTTTTTAAGTGTGATGTTATGTTGATGATACAAAAATCCAGACCCGTCAGTCTATATGAAAAAATACATGATGCAAAAACAGGTAGAGTATCTATAGAACGTCTACACCCCCTTGAACTTTTTCACACTTTGTTGCTTTACAAAGTGGAATTGAAATATACTGAACAAAAGTATAAAGGCAACACATAGAGTGTTGGTCCCATGTTTCATGAGCTGAAATAAAAGATCCCAAAATGTTTTCATACACATCAAAAGCTTATTTCTCTCAAATGTTGTGCACAAATTTGTTTACATCCCTGTTAGTGAGCATTTCTTCTTTGCCAATATAATCCATCCACCTGACAGGTGTGGCATATCAAGAAGCTGATTAAACAGTATGATCATTACACAGGTGCACTTTGGGCTGGGGACAATAAAAGTCCACTCTAAAATGTGCAGTTTTGTCACACAACACAATGCCAGATGTCTCAAGTTTTGAGGCAGCGTACAATTGGCATGCTGACTGCACCCGACCGCCACAGGAGTCCCTGGTGCACGATGGGAAAAGGACATCCCTGCCGGACAGGCCCTCCCCTAACCTAGATGACGCTGGGCCAATTGTGCGCCTCCCCATGGGTCTCCCGGTCACAACCTGGACTCAAACCCAGAATCTCTAGTGGCACAGCTAGCACTGTGATGCAGTGCCTTAGACTACTGCACCACTCGGGAGGCCCCATGGTATGGGTATGCTTGACATCGGCAAAGACCGGGGAGTTTTTCAGGATAAAAAGGAACAGGATGGAGCTGAGCACAGGCAAAATTCTAGAGGAAAACCTGCTTCAATCTGCTTTGTACCAGGCACTGTGAGAGGAATTCACCTTCCAGCAGGACAATAACCTACAACACAAAGCCAAATCTGCACTGGAGTTGTTTACCAAGAAGACAGCTAATGTTCCGGAGTGGCCAAGTTACAGTTTTTACTTAAATCTGCTTGAAAATCTATGGCAAAACTAGAAAATTGCTGTCTTTCCATGATCCCCAACCCCTTGACAAAGATTGACATTTAAAAAAAATGAATAATGGCCAAATATTGTTCAATACAGTTGTTGAGTTTGAGTTTATTTTTACAGGGACAGTGCACCATAATCAACGTTTCAGTAAAGGTGCCGGTTTTAGCCAGCCAGCTAATTTTCAACCTCAGTCCCTGGGCAGGTTATTTTAAACCTGCACCTTCACTCTGCACATGCAGAGCAACATAGGACAAGCAACACGTCACACGCAGACAGAGCAATAGCACAAAAAGCAACAAAATAAAATACATAAAAGCGACAAAGTGTTTCCACACCTCACAAGCTACAGACAACAGACAACATGGAAAGCGGCAATACACAGCTAGGGACCATGTTCACAAATGTGATTAGCCTTTAGCCATGTCTTTATGTTTTGTGTGAAGGTTTTAATGTTGTAGAGCAAGCTTGGGCCCAACTGCATGCTATGTGTGGGATAATCATAGTATTGAAGTACAGTTTTGCTACCTCTGTAGTCAAAGCTCTTATGACACTTACCCAAGGAGACACAGCTGTAATCTCTGCCAGAGGTGATTCTAACATGTATTGACTCAGGGGGTTGAATAATTATCTAATCAAGGTATATTAGTGTTTTGTTTTTTATTAATAACAAATCAAAATAAAAAGTCTTCCACTTTGACATTACAGAGTATTTTGTGTAGATCGTTGACAAAAAATGAAATGAAATCCATTTTAATCCCACTTTGTAACAATAAAATGTGAAGAAATCCAAGGGCGGTGTAGACGTTCTATAGGCACTGTACAAACGATGAACATTAGTGATCGAGATAAAAGTCATCTTACGTCATATATATCAAACATTTCGAACATGCGCATGACGTAGGCCTTAGAAGCTTCAGATAGGTTTTTCAGGCCGAATAACTGTTTGAATTCGTAAAAGGTGAGCTGTCCAGATAGGCATTCCGTTATGAATTTCCTGTACCACTGATGATTCTCACAGGTTCCAAGTCCTTCAATAGAGACACCACTGTTAGTCCCCATAATTTTACTGCCTGCAAACGATTTACTAAACAATTATCTAAATAAAAGATGAGAAAAGAAAAACACTGCAAATAAAATAATTCCACATTACAGAACTTTTGTGTGTGAACCCATCCAGCGAAAGTTTACAGTCAAACAATGTTTTGTAATGAGAGGGATGCTGAGAGCCCCTTATCAGCCAATCAGAACTTTGTGCGTCTTTGACAAAGTAACTAACCCCTCGCAAATCCACTTGCTTATCAATCAATGAACAATAAACAGACACAAAATAGAGACCTCCGGACTAGGTGATGCGGTCTACTAGTGTTTTGGTCTCAGTGTTAGTACTAAGCCTTTAGGTCTTTATAGATACCCTTTGGGAAGGGGCATGTGGGAACTGCCAAGGAGATCTGTTTACACACACTGTCCACTATGACAGAGCATCAAGGGGTTGTATAAGGTCTTGTGTGCTACATTTTAATGTCAGTCACAAGTAACAATACATATTCTTATCACTCATAATACAATCTTTGAATTTCAGTAGGTTTTGATTTAAATACTAATTTTGCAAGCTGGGAAAAGTTCTGACATACAATTCAGTCAATTCAGGGCAGCTTTAGGCTACTTCATGTTTATTGTGAGACCATGCCTAGCAGCTCCTCCACATGACTGGGTTGCTGGCAGGGATGCCGATGTGCCGGCGCTTGTGGTCTGTCTCCCTGGAGAAGCGGTAGCCGCAGGTGGGCTTCACCACTGTGAAGAAGGGCATCAGGGAATTGGAGCCCACATTGAGCCAAGGCAGGGGCTCTGAGCTGCAGGGAGGACCACTGGATGGTTTGGTGGCAGGGCCTGGGTGGGTCATGGGGGGCAGCAGGGCACTCCCATTCTGTCGTCGCCTCCAGTAGAAGACAAGGAGCTCCATCTGCTTGTCCACCACTCTGTTCCTGCTGGCATTGACAGGCACCAGGGTTTTCAGTGGGTTCCTTAGGACCTGAGGGGGTCAAAGACACACATATTTTTAAAATAGCTACATATCCCGTATGGATTCATATTGTTCAGATTAGGGGGAGGGTATGGATGGCCCAAAATATTTCAGGATATGATTAATTATTGCAGTGAAATTCTGATAAGTACACTACATGACCAAAAGTATGTGGACACCTGCTTGTCGAACGTCCAAAATCATGGGCATTAATCATGGGCATTTGGGGCTCCCGAGTGGCACAGTGGTCTAAAGCATTGTATCTCAGTGCTAGAGGCATCACTACAGACCCTGGTTCGATTCCAGGCTGGAACACAACTGGCTGTGATTGGGAGTCCCAATTTGTTCTTAACTGACTTGCCTAGATAAATAAAGGATACAAATAAATAAAGGATACAAAAATAAAATATGGAGTTGGTCCCCCTTTGCTGCTATAACAGCCTCCACTTTTCTGGGAAGGCTTTCCACTAGAAATTGGAACATTGCTGTGGGGACTTGCTTCCATTCAGCCACAAGAGCATTAGTGAAGTCGGGCACTGATGTTGGGCGATTAGGCCTGGTTCACAGTTGGCATTCCAATTCATCCCACAGGTGTTCGATGGGGTTGAAGTCAGGACTCTGTGCAGGCCAGTCAAGTTCTTACACACAGAACTAAAAGAAAAAAAAGAAAACATTTCTGTATGGACCTCGCTTTGTGCACGGGGGCATTTTCATGCTAAAAAAAGAAAGGGCCTTCCCCAAACTGTTGCCACAAAGTTGGAAGCACAGAATCGCGTAGAATGTCATTGTATGCTGTATCGTTAAGACTTCCCTTCACTGGAACTAAGAGGCTTAGCCCAAACCATAAACACAGCCCGAGACTATTATTCCTCCTCCACCAAAATTTACAGTTGGCACTATGCATTCAAGCAGGTAACGTTCTCATGGCATCTGCCAAACCCAGATTCGTCCGTCGGACTGCCAGATGGTGAAACGTGATTCATCACTCCAGGGAACGTGTTTCCACTGCTCCAGAGTCCAATGGCATTGAGCTTTACACCATTCCAGCTGACTGTGAGCTTGTGTGGCCTACCACTTTGCGGCTGAGCCTTTGTTGCTTCTAGACGTTTCCACTTCACAATAACAGCACTTACAGTTGAACAGGGCAGCTCTAGCAGGGCAGAAATTTGACAGACTGACTTGTTGGAAAGGTGGCATTCTATGACAGTGCCATGTTGAAAGTCACTGAGTTCTTCCATAAGGCCATTCTACTGCCAAGGTTTGTTTATAAAGATTGCATGGCTTGTGTGTTTGATTTTATCTAATTTGAGGGGGTGTCCACATACTTTTGTATTGTATATACAGTACCAGCCAAAAGTTTGGACACACCTACTCATTCAAGGGTTTTACTTTATTTTACTATTTTCTACATTGTAGAATAATAGTGAAAACATCAAAACTTTGAAATAACACATATGGAATCATGCAGTAACCAAAAAAACAAACAAATCAAAATATATTTTAGATTCCTCAAATTAGCCACCCTTTGCCTTGATGACAGGTTTGCACAATCTTGGCATTCTCTCAACCAGCTTCATGAGGTTGTCACATGGAATGCATTTCAATTAACAAGTGTGCCTTGTTAAAAGTTCATTTGTGGAATTTCTTTCCTTAATGTGTTTGAGCAAATCTGTTGTGTTGTGACAAGATAGGAGTGGAACACAGAAGATAGCCCTATTTGGTAAAAGACCAAGTCCATAAAATGGCAAGAACAGCTCAAATAAGCTGTTCTTGCTCCCAGCCCCCATCCCCGCTCCCAGCCCCCGACCCCGCAGGAGGCCTTTTGCCTTTTGGTAGGCCGTCATTGCAGATAATAATTTGTTCTTAACTGACTTGCCAAGTTAAATAAAGGTTAAATCAAAAAAGAAAACAAATAAAAAAGCAATGAGAAATGACAGTCCATCATTAATTTAAGACTTGAAGGTCAGTCAATCCGGCAAATTTCAAGAACTTTGAAAGTTTCTTCAAGGGCAGTCACAAAAACCAAGCTCTATGATGAAACTGGCTCCATGAAAGGACGACCCAGAGTTACCTCTGCTGCAGAGGATAAGTTCATTAAAGTTACCAACCTCACAAATTGCAGCCTAAATGAATGCTTCACAGAGTTCAAGTAAACACATTTCAACATCAACTGTTCAGAGGAGACTGTGTGAATCAGCCCTTCATGGTTGAATTGCTGCAAAGAAACCACTACTAAAGGACACCAATAATAAGAAGAGATGCTTGGGCCAAGAAACACGAGCAGTGGACATTAGACCGGAGGAAATCTGTGCTTTGGTCTGATGAGTCCAAATTTTAGATTTTTGGTTCCAACCACTGTGTCTTTCTGAGACGCAGAGTAGGTGAACGGATGATCTCCTCATGTGTGGTTCCCACCATGAAGCATGGAGGAGGAGGTGTGATGGTTTGGCGGTGCTTTGCTGGTGACATTGTCAGTGATTTATTTAGAATTCAAGGCAGACTTAACCAGCAGGGCTACCATGGCATTCTGCAATGATACCATCTCTGGTTTGCGCTTAGTGGGACTATCATTTGTTTTTCAACAGGACAATGACCCAACACACCTCCAGGCTGTGCAAGGGCTATTTGACCAAGAAGGAGAGTGATGGAGTGCTGCATCAGATGACCTGGCCTCCACAATCAACCGACCTCAACCCAATTGAGATGGTGTGGGATGAGTTGGACCGCAGAGTGAAGGAAAAGCAGCCAACAAGTGCTCAGCATATAGCTCCTTCAAGACTGTTGGAAAAGCATTCCAGATGAAGCTGGTTGAGAGAATGCCAAGAGTGTGCAGTAAAGAAAAACCCTTGAATGAGTAGGTGTCCAAATGTTTGACTGGTACTGTATATATAGTGTATGTAGCTAAGATACATTTGGTGTTTTTCGATAGCAGTGTCCAACTGTAGAAGACCACTGCCAGACAAGTCTTCTACATAACAGAATACTTCAGTGAGACCACTGATCAGCCCAGTATTTTAGGAGGCCTTGAAGTGCTTGTGTTATTGGTCTGTCTCTCCCACAAAACCCTTCCCTCAAGCACATTTTACTCAGCGCAAAGTGATCCATTCAGCTTGCCCTAGTTTACTCTTAAGACTGTAAGTCTACAACAGTTGTGGAGCTACCTGAGACATTTTTAAGGCTCCTCCATCTGGTGTCATCTCCATCACAGTAAGAGAATGGGCTGAACGGTGTGACTGGACTGAGCAGAGACAGCAATAGGCGTCTAGCCTCAAATTCCCCTTCTTCTTCCCACTACAAACAGAGACTGCCTCCTGGTGGCCCTGCCTAGAGCTACTGAGGCCTCAGAGTGAAACCACAAAACGAGTTGTTGATGTTGGGCCTATGACATCACAATGCAGTTTGGTGGCATCATCAATGACAGAACCCTTGGGGGGAATCCAAATCCCTTTGTGTGTCACAATCACAGAATTGGAATGACTATAATAAACAAATTACTCTATTTCTATGGTAACAATATCTCATACATTGAGTCAAAACACAATCAACTCTATGTGGCTCAGTTTAAACTTCCCTGCTGTGATTGTGCTTTGTTTAATCACTGCAGATATTTTTAGGCTAGTCAAATCAATGTTGGTCAGACTTTTAATGTTTTAGCCATCAGATGACCCCAGATACTCATTTACTCATGAGTAATCAGTGGAGGTGGGACCAAGTCATTGTTTTACAAGTCACAAGTAATTCTCAAGTCTTAGCACTCAAGTCCCAAGTCATCTCTAAAGTTAAGACAGGCAAGTCCAAGTCAAGTCTCAAGTCAAGACCGTCAAGTATCACATCAAGTCTCAATTCCTAAACTTTGAATTTCGAGTCCTAAACAAGTCATAATGTGCTCTTCACCAAATGTAACACCATTTCATATTTTTTACAAGAGTAATAGTATATGACATTTACACAAATCATGAATGCTTTTAAAAATATCTAAATATTTATTACTTTCTAAATAAACGTTATATTTCCATGGAAATACAGGGGTGGCCATGAGAAAGACACCCCCCTCAATAGTGAACGACAATCGCTATAGGGCGCAATCGGGCGATGTAGGCTTGTACACAATCGCCCAACCTTAACACACACACACACACTCTCTCTCTGTGTGGTTACAGTAGGCTAACCTATGTCAATGGTTTTAGGAACAGCAGTAACATCGGGCAGGATTTAGGCTACCAACTGCCTAGCCAGTTGTAGCTCAATCTTGGGTGCAATGATCACGTTCCCGCACTGACTGGAGGATAATTTATTTAACGTTAGCCTACATGATACACCAGTAAAGTAATAAAATATATAGCTGTCGGCTATATTAGCCACGACTTACCGAGTTGCAAGTCATCATATTTGTGACTCGAGTCTGACTCGAGGCCAAGTCATGTGACTCGAGTCCACACCTCTGGTAATCAGTAAGCTCATTCATTGATTTTACATGTCAGGAGGACACTTATAAAACAATCAGGGAATAAGTCATCAGTAAGATTGCAGAAGTTATGCAGAAATCACTCTCTATTATCCACTGCTGTCGTCACAGATCGGGATCTAGTGTTTTATGAGCTATAGAAACAGGGTTTAAAGGTGCAGCAAATTGCAGTCATAACACAGAGCTTTGAATCATGTCTCTGGTGCTCACATAATTTATTCTTACATATGAATTCCAATTAACTGTATCCAGAAGACTTCTTCACCTCTAAGATCTTATGTGCTTAAAGAACATTACTCACAATTGTCAAACTATACTGTTACTCACAATTGTCAAAATATACTGTACTACAATCGGTCAAAATCAGATTTATAGAATTTTACTTCATCATAGTCATCATAGTATGTCCATAAACATCCAAGGCACTCTTGACATGCACTACTGCTGGCACTGCAGCTGATCCACTGGATAGACTACAGGTAGCTGTGCTCTCAGAGCCATGGGGAGGGAGTCTGAGAAGAGCCTGCCAGCATATTTTAAACATCTCTCAACATCGGTCAACATGGTGACTTCCCACTGGTGAAATAGAAACAGGGTTAGTACCTGTCTCCAAGAAAACCATAAGAAGGTGCCGAAGACGGTCTCTACTAATTGACTTCACGGTCTAAGTTTACATAGATGGCAAAATAGAGATAGAAGTGTGTGTTTCTGCACATTTCTGAGATTCATTTCACAAGGCTACATGTCATCAGGTAACATCCTTTTGGTTGTGAACTCCGGAATTCAAATCAAATCCAACTTTATTTGTCACATGCGCCGAATACAACAAGTGTTGTGAAAAGCTTACTTACAAGCCCTTAACCCAACAGTGCAATTCAAGAAGAGTTAAGAAAATATTTACCAAGTAGACTAAAATAAAAAGTAATAATACAAATGAACACAATAAGAATAACAATAACAAGGCTATATACAGGGGGCACCTGTACCAAGTCAGTGTGCGAGAGTACAGGTTAGTTGAGGTAATTTGTAGATGTAGGTGGGAGTGAAGTGACTTTGCATTGATAATAAACAGCGAATAGCAGCGGTGTACAAAAGGGAGGGGGGTCAATGTAAATTGTCCGATGGCGATTTTATTAATTGTTCAGCAGTCTTATGGCTTGGAGGTAGAAGCTGTTGAGGAGCCTTTTTGTCCTAAACTTGGTGCTTCGGTACCGCTTGCCGTGCGGTAGCAGAGAAAACAGTCTAGATTACAGGCAATATCCAAGCTGGGCTAAAGACTTGAGCTACTACTTACAATTATCCTGACGTGGACGAATAGAAGAAATCCGCTACGACCTCTGACGAGACATCAAACATGCAAAATTACAATTTATTGAACCTTTATTGAACTAGGTAAGTCAGTTAAGAACTAATTCATATTTACAATGACGGCCTACCCCGGCCAAGCCCTAACCCGGACGACGATGGGCCAATTGTGCGCAGCCCTATGGGACTCCCAATCACGGCCAGTTGTGATACAGCCCAGGATCGAACCAAGGTCTGTAGTGATGCCTCTAGCACTGAGATTCAGTGCCTTAGACCGCTGTGCCACTCGGGAGCCCTGCAAAACAACGGCCCCCCAATTACAGCGGCCTACAGTGCTCGTCGTATGTGGCAGGGCTTGCAGTCAATAACCCAGTCATGAGTGGCCCAGCGATGCAGAACTCTCAAACAAGCTAAATGCCATTTATGGTCACTTCATGGAATATAACACTGTGCCTTGAGTGAAAGACGCTGTTTTTCTGGATGACTGTGTGATCTTTCTCTCCGTGGCCGATGTGAGCAAAACGTTTAGAGGTTAACAATCAGCGGCCAGACTGAATATTAGGGCTTCACAGACATTTTCAATCTCACTTTGTCCCGTCATTAATACGAACATGTTTCAAGCTGACCACCATTGTCCCTGTTCCCAAGAGCTCCAAGGTAACCTACCTGAATGACTATTGCCCTGTAGCACTCACATCCGTAATTATGAATTTATTTGAAAGGCTGGTCATGACAACATCAACAACATCATCCTAGACACCCTAGACACACTCCAAGTTGCATACCGTCCCAACAGATCCATAGATGACTATTGCACTTCACACTACCCTCTCCCACCTGGACAAGAGGGGAAATGCTGTTCATAGACTACAGCTCAGCGTTCAACACCATAGTCTCCTCCAAACTCATCACATAGCTAGGGACCCTGGGACTGAACCCCTCCCTCTGCAACTAGATCCTGGACTTCTTGATGGGCCAACTCCAGGTGGTGAGGGTAGGCAACAACACCTCTGCTACATTGACCCTCAACATGGGGTGTGTGCTTAGTCCCTTCCTGTACTCCATGTTCACCCACGACGCCAACACCATCATCAAGTTTGCTGATGACACGACGGTGGTGGGCTTGATCACCGATGGTGATGAGTCAGCCTACAGGGAGGGGAGGTCAGAGACTTAGCAGTGTGGTGCCAGGACAACAACCTGTCCCTCAACATCAGTAAGACCAAGGAGCTGATTGTGAACCATAGGAGAAAGAGGGGAGAGCATGCCTCCATCCACATTGACAGAGCTGTTGTGGAGCAGGTCGAGAGCTTTAAGTTCCTTGGCATCTACATCACTAAAGCCTTAACATGGTCCACACACACCCGCACAGTCGTGAAGAGGGTACGGCAGGCTGAAAATGTTTGGCATGGGCCCTCAGATGCTCACAAAATTCTACAGCTGCACCAGAGAGCTTCTTGACTGGCTGCATCACCGCTTGGTATGGCAACTCCACCACCCTTGACCGCAAAGCGCTACAGAGGGTGGTGCAAACAGCTGAATGCATCACTGGGGCCGAGCTCCCTGTCATCCAGGACCTCTATATCAAGCGGTGTCAGAGGAAGGGCTAAAGAATTGCCAGTCTTCAGCCACCCAAGCCATAGATTGTTCACTCTGCTACATCCGGCAAACAGTACCGGAGCATCGGCTCTTGGACCAACAGGCTCTGAGACAGCTTCTACCCCCAAGCCATAAGCCAGACTGCTAAATAGTTCATTAATGGTACCTGAACTATCTGCACTGACTCCATCTTGCACTGACATTACACAAACTCACTAGACTTTATATACACACACACTACACTGTCATTCCCACACATAACCCTCACACATTCACATACACTACATATGCACACACGCACACAACACACACACGCAGACCAACACAACATAAACACACATACATACACAAACTTTTACACTCATCATTTGCTGCTGCTACTCTGTTCTTTATTTACTCTTATTGTCTATCCTGATACCTAGTCACTTTACCCTGCCTTCATGTACATATCTACAGTTGAAGTCGGGAGTTTACATACACTTTAACTAAATACATTTGAACTCAGTTTTTCACAATTCCTGACATTTAATCTGAGTAAAAATTCCCTGTTTTAGGTCAGCTAGGATCACAACTTTATTTTAAGAATGTGAAATGTCAGAATAATAGTAGAGAGAATTAATAATTTTAGCTTTTATTTCTTTCGTCACATTCCCAGTGGGTCTGAAGTTTACATACACTCAATTAGTATTTGGTAGCATTGCCTTTAAATTGTTTAACTTGGGTCAAACGTTTTGGGTAGCCTTCCACAAGCTTCCCACAATATGTTGGGTGAATTTTGGCCCATTCCTCCTGACAGAGCTGGTGTAACTGAATCAGGTTTGTAGGCCTCCTTGCTCGCACATGCTTTTTCAGTTCTACCCACAAATTTTCTATAGGATTGAGGTCAGGGCTTTGTGATGGCCACTCCAATAACTTGACTTTGTTGTCCTTAAGCCATTTTTCCACAACTTTGCTTGCAAGTACACTTGGGGCCAAAGTCCATTTGGAAGACCCATTTGCGACCAAACTTGAACTTCCTGGCTGATGTCTTGAGATGTTGCTTCAATATATCCACATAATTCTCCCCCCTCATGATGCTATCGATTTTGTGAAGTGCAACCAGTCCCTCCTGCAGCAAAGCACCCCCACAACATGATGCTGCCATCCCCGTGCTTCACGGTTGGGATGGTGTTCTTCGGCTTGCAAGCATCCCCCATTTTCCTCCAAACATAACGATGGTCATTATGGCCAAACAGTTATATCATTGTCATCAGACCAGAGGACATTTCTCCAAAAAGTATGATCTTTGTCCCCATGTGCAGTTGCAAACTGTAGTCTGGCTTTTTTTGATGGTGGTTTTGGAGCAGTGGCTTCTTCCTTGCTGAGCGGCCTTTCAGGTTATGTCGATATAGGACTCGTTTTACTGTGGATATAGATACTTTTGTACCTGTTTCCTCCTTCATCTTCACAAAGTCCTTTGCTGTTATTCTGGGATTGATTTGCACTTTTCGCACCAAAGTACGTTCATCTCTAGGAAACAGAACGCGTCTCCTTCCTGAGAGGTATGACGGCTGCGTGGTCCCATGGTGTTTATACTTGCTTACTATTTTTTGTACAAATGAACGTGGTACCTTCAGGCGTTTGGAAATTTCTCCCAAGGATGAACCAGACTTGTGGAGGTCTACAATTTTTTTTCTGAGATCTTGGCTGATTTCTTTTGTCTTTCCCATTATGTCAAGCAAAGAGGCACTGAGTTTGAAGGTAAACCTTGAAATACATCCACAGGTACACATCCAATTGACTCAAATGATGTCAATTAGCCTATCAGAAGCTTCTAAAAGCCTCCCGGGTGGCGCAGTGATTAAGGGCGCTGTACTGCAGCGCCAGCTGTGCCATCAGAGTCCCTGGGTTTGCGCCCAGGCTCTGTCGTAACCGGCTGTGACCAGGAGGTCCGGGGGGCGACGCACAATTGGCCTAGCGTCGTCCGGGTTAGGGAGGGCTTGGTAGGTAGGGATGTCCTTGTCTCATCGCGCACCAGCGACTCCTGTGGCGGGCCGGGCGCAGTGTGCGCTAACCAAGGTTGCCAGGTGCACGGTGTAGCCTCCGACACATTGGTGTGGCTGGCTTCCGGGTTGGATGCGCACTGTGTTAAGAAGCAGTGTGGCTGGTTGGGTTGTGTATCGGAGGATGCATGACTTCCAACCTTCGTCTCTCCCGAGCCCGTACGGGAGTTGTAGCGATGAGACAAGATAGTAGCTACTACAACAATTAGATACCACGAAATTGGGGAGAAAAAGGGGTATAAAGCCATGACAACATTTTCTGGAATTTTCAAAGCTGTTTAAAGGCACAGTCAACTTCTAACCCACTGGAATTGTGATACAGTGAATTATAAATGAAACAATCTGTCTGTAAACAGTTGTTGGAAAAATTACTGTCCTAACCGACTAGCCAAAACCATAGTTTGTTACAAGAAATTTGTGGAGTGGTAGAAAAACGGGTTTTAATGACTCCAACCTAAGTGTATGTAAACTTCCGACTTCAACTGTACCTTAAATACCTAGTACCTCTGCACATTTATCTGGTACTGGTACTCCCTGTATATAGCTCCATTCTTGTGTATTTTATTCCATTCTTTGTGTTAGTTACTATTTTATTTTGTTTTATTATTTTTAAACTCTGAATCATTGGGAAAGGTTTGTGAGCAGGCTTGTCACTGTAAAGTCTACACGAGTTGTATTCAGCGCATGTAATAAATACAATTTGATTTGATTTGTGTTGTGACTGTTTTCAAGATACCAAACCATGACCAATGTCTTACCAATGGCCATGTGCTACTCTGATTCAGCAATCTGCCAAGGGAGGTAAATCAAATCATGGACAAAAAAATGAAACAATTCTTAGCAACTGACAGAACTGGTTTAACGGAGTAAAGCAGGAAAACAAAAAGATGAGGTCAACAAAAAAAACTCAAATTCGGGCCCTCAATTCACACACTCACATCTCAACATTGTAAAATACTTGTGTTTTGGCTGCTATCATCTAGCATACAGTGCCCTTTTCCACATTTTGTTGTGTTACAGGCTGAATTTAAAATGGATCAAATTGAGATGTTGGGTCACTGGCCTACACACAATACCCCATAAGTGGAACTACGTGTTTAGACATTTTTACAAATTACTTACAAATTAAAAGCTGAAATGACTTGAGTCAATAAGTATTCTACCTCTTTGTTACAGCAATCCTAAATAAGTTCAGGAGTACAAATGGGCTCAACAAGTCACATAATAAGTTGAATGGACTGTGTGTAATAATAGTGTTAAAAGTATTTCTTAATGACTACCTAATCTCTGTACCCCACACATACAGTACAATTATCTGTAAGGTCCCTCAGTTGAGCAGTGGATTTCAAACACTGATTCAACCACAAAGACCAGGGAGGTTTTCCAATGCATCGCAAAGAAGGGCACCTATTGGTAGATGGGTAAAAAAAGAAGAAGCAGATACTGAATATCCCTTTGAGCATGGTGAAGTTAATAATTACACTTTGGATGGAGTATCAATACACCCAGTCCCTACAAAGGTACAGGCATCCTTCCTAATTCAGTTGCCGGAGAGGAAGGAAACTGCTCAGGAATTTCACCATGAGGCCAATGGTGACTTTAATAAAACAGTTACAGAGTTACAGAGGCTGTGATAGGAGAAAACTGAGGATGGATCAATAACATTGTAGTTACTCCACAATACTAACATAATAGACAGAATAAACTGCCTTGCTCAGGGGCAGAACAACAGATTTTTACCTATGCGTCTGTATTTCATTTTCAATAAATTTGCTAACATTTCCCCAAAAACATGTTTTAATGTTGTCATTATGGGGAATTGTGTGTTGGTGGTGAGAGAAGTAATCAATTTAATCTATTTTGAATTCAGACTGTAACACAACAAAAGTGGAATAAGTCAAGGGGTATGAATACTTCCTGAAGGCACTGTAAGTCTCATTTGAATTTGATTCTAATGAAGAGCATGGTTTGTTCTTTCTCTGCTTCCCCTGTGGGCTTACAAAAGAGGGAGGCACAGAGAAAGGGGAGGAGGCAGGGGCAGTGGCCATTTTCTCTCTACCTCGAAGTTTTCACCGAATCAGTGAGGATTCAGTAATACACCTGTCGTTAAGACTAATTAAGGAATTAATACGTTTTTGACGACTGGCTATGGAAGCTCCTGCATAATATCACGTGTTAACGATTCATCTGTACAATAGGTCTACCAATAGGACAAAAAAATGAAAAAGGGACCGTTGCATTTTTTGGGTCGAAAGAACCAGTCTCTCTTCGACACCAATATTAAAATCAAGGAGATGGGTAAGTGTTTACTGTCATATTTAACAATTAACTAATAATAATTATTGAATATTTAATCTATCATGCTGATCAGCATTTTCTCACTACTGTCCCGACCTTTGCACTTGTTACAGTGACAGATCAATGGCAAATGTGGCCTAAATGTTCACATTCTAGAATAAGAAAAATGCTGGTTGAGTCAAATTAATACACAATGTTTTACACAATGCTAGTAATCATCGAAAGTAATCAGGGGGGGTCATTAGGTCTCCCAACAGTGGTAAACCTACATTTACCTGAGACAGTCACTAGACTGAATGCAAGGTGTCTGTTTTAACTAAGTATTAGATAGCTGCAGCATTGAATAAAATAAACAATTTTCGTTGCGATTATTTTAGAACATGTCAATCAAAACAATAATACAGATCATATTTTTTCACTTGGGAATTGCGTATACTGCCCGCTGATGCGTAATAAAAGTAGTGTGGTGGAGGTATACACCGTATCACTTATGTAGTACAATAGAGAAATCATGTTCAAAGCAGCCTACACAAACGCAAAGCACGTGAGTTCCATTCATGTAAAACCTAACACAGCCTAATTTCAGCGGAATATCGCAAGTGCGAGCAGCTCTCCACTTGTTGTCGGATAGAGAGCAGCTCACAGAAGAACGACATCCGTAGCAGGTAGGTCGTGTTGAGGAAAGACGATTTAATGTATGATATCTACTAGCAAATGCTAACTAAAAAGCAACAATGGGTATGCGAACCAAAAGATTGCTCCGAAATCTTGGTTGAATCTTTGCAATGCGCAATTCAGTCATGATTCATTTTGAATGAATACTGTGTTGGTTTTCTACAAAAACAGTGTGGTTTTGAGAGTGAAAACCTGCATTTTTTTCTCACAACATTATGTAGGCCTACCTATTATTACCAGTAGGCCTAGGTATGTTATTGAGATCTTATAACAGACTGCGCCCTAAAAAATGTTTACATGTTTTTATATATAGAATAATTACAGTCAAAGGAGAACATGGTAGCATAATTATTAGACCTAAAGGGTTTTTTAGTCCAGGTCTTGGGAAATGGGGACTAATTCAAAATGAATATGAATAAACCCCCTAGAGATCTGAAAACTGTTGAAAGGTTCTCAGAACTAAAAACGGGACAAATTGACATATTTTGCATTGCCCTGATTTCTGGGTATTCTTTTTGATGAGGCCTCTATAACAATGGAAAGGTCAAATAAAATTAGTATTTGTCACGCTTCCTAAACAACAGGTGTGGACTAACAGTGAAATGCTTAATTACTGCCCTTTCCAACAATGCAGAGAGAAACATTTAGAAATAATAGAAAAATAACATGAGGAATAAATACACAATGAGTAATGATAACTTGGCTATATATACACTGGGTACCAGTACCGAGTCGATGTGCAGGGGTATGAGGTAATTGAGGTAGATATGTACATATAGGTAGGTATAAGGTGCCTAGGCAACAGGACAGATAATAAACAGTAGCAGCAGCGTATGTGATGAGTCAAAAGAGTTAGTGCAAAAAAAGGTCAATGCAAACAGTTAAATAGTTAACCAAATAGCTATCCTGACTAACTATTTAGCAGTCTTATGGCTTGGGGGTAGAAGCTGTTCAGGTTCCTGTTGGTATCAGACTTGGTGCATCGGAAACCTCTTGTCGTGCGGTAGCAGAGACAACAGTCTATGACTAGGGTAGCTGAGTCTGACAATTTTTAGGGCCTTCCTCTGACACCGCCTGGTTTAGAGGTCCTGGATCCACGGCCTTTTCACCCCGCTACCATCTAGAAGGCGGAGACAATACAGGTGCATCAAAGCTGGGACAGAGAAACTGATAAACAGCTTTTATCTCCAGGCCATCAGACTGTTAAAGTCACTACTAGCCAGTCTCCGCCCAGTACCCTGCCCTGAACTTAGTCACTGTTACTAGCCGGTACTAGCCGGTACTTAGTCACTGTTACTAGCCGGTACTCTACCCTGCACCTAGAGACTGCTGCCCTATGTACATAGTTATTGAACACTGGTCAATTTAATCATGTTTACATACTGTTTTACCCACTTCATATGTATATACAGTGCCTTACAAAACTATTCACCCCCTTGGCATTTTTCCTATTTTGTAGCATTACAACCTGTAATTTAAATTTCATGTAATGGACATAAACAAAATTGTCCAAATTGGTGAAGTGAAATGAAAACATTTACTTGTTTCAAAAATTCTAAAAAATAAAATCGGAAAAGTGGTGCGTGCATATGTTTACATCCCCTTTGCTATGAAGCCCCTAAATAAGATCTGTTGCAACCAATTACACCTTCAGAAGTCACATAATAGGTTAAATAAAGTCTACCTGTGTGCAATCTAAGTAACACATGATCTGTCACATAATCTCAGTATATATACACCTGTTCTGAAAGGCCCTAGAGTCTGCAACACCACTAAGCAAGGGACACCATGAAGACCAAGGAGCTCTCCAAAGGTAAGGGACAACATTGTGGAGAAGTACAGATCAGGGTTGGGTTATAAAAAAATACCAGAAACGTTGAACATCCCACGGAGCACCATTAAATCCATTATTAAAAAATGGAAAGAATATGGCACCACAACAAACCTGCCAAGAGTGCCCACCAAAACTCACGGACCAGGCAAGGAGGGCATTAATCAGATAAGCAACAAAGAGACCAAAGATAACCCTGAAGGAGCTGCAAAGCTCCACAGCAGAGATTGGAGTATTTGTCCATAGGACCACTTTAAGCCGCACACTCCACAGAGCTGGGTTTTACGGAAGAGTGTCCAGAGAAAACGTTTGGTGTTCGCCAAAAGGCATGTGGGAGACTCCCAAACATATGGTAGAATGTACTCTGGTCAGATGAGACCATCAAGGAAAATGCTATGTCTGGCGCAAACCCAACATCTCTCATCACCCCGAGAACATCATCCCCACAGTGAAGCATGCTGGTGGCAGCATCGTGCTGTGAGGATGTTTTTCATCGGCAGAGACTGGGAAACTGGTCAGAATTGAAGGAATGATGGATGGTGCTAAATACAGGGAAATGTTTGAGGGAAACCTGTTTCAGTCTTCAAGAGATGTTAAACTGGGACAGAGGTTCACTTTCCAGCAGGACAATGACCCTACGCATCCTACTAAAGCAACACTTGAGTGGTTTAAGGGGAACATTTCAATGTCTTGGAATCCAATTGAGAATCTGTGGTATGACTTAAAGATTACTGTAAACCAGCATAACCCATCCAACTTAAAGAAGCTGGAGCAATTTTGCCTTGAAGAATGGGCAAAAATCCCAGTGGCTAAATGTGCCAAGTTTATAGAGACATACCCCAAAAGACTTGCAGCTGTAATTACTGCAAAAGTTGGCTCTACAAAGTATTGACGTTGGGGGGGTGAATAGTAATGCACGCTCAAGTTTTAATTTTTATGTCTTATTTCTTGATTGTTTCACAATAAAATATATTTTGCATCTTCAAAGTGGTAGGCATATCAAATTATACAACCCCCCCAAATCTATTTTAATTCCAGGTTGTAAGGCAACAAAATAGGAAAAATGCCAAGGGGGTGAATACTTTCGCAAGCCACTGTACTGTATTCTAGTCAAAGCTCATCCTATATAACTATTGCTGTAAACACCTTTTCTATTCATATACTGTCCATACACACCATCATATATACAGTTGAAGTCGGAAGTTTACATATACCTTAGCCAAATACATTTAAACTCAGTTTTTCACAATTCTTGACATTTATTCAGAATAAAAATTCCCTGTCTTAGTTCAGTTAGGATCACCACTTTATTTTAAGAATGTGAAATGTCAGAATAATAGTAGAGAGAATGATTTATTTCATCACATTCCCAGTGGGTCAGAAGGTTACATACACTCAATTAGTATTTGGTAGCATTGCCTTTAAATTGTTTAACTTGGGTCAAACGTTTTGGGTAGCTTTCCACAACGCTTCCCACAATAAGTTGGGTGAATTTTGGCCCATTCCTCCTGACAGAGCTGGTGTAACTGAGTCAGGTTTGTAGGCCTCCTTGCTCGCACACGCTTTTTCAGTTCTACCCACATATTTTCTATAGGATTGAGGTCAGGGTTTTGTGATGGCCACTGCAATACCTTGACTTTGTTGTCCTTAAGCCATTTTGCTACAACTTTGGAAGTATGCTTGGGGTCATTGTCCAATTGGAAGACCCATTTGCGACCAAGCTTGAACTTGAGATGTTGCTTCAACCTAATTTTCCTACCTCATGATGCCATCTATTTTGTGAAGTGCAAGTGCACCAGTCCCTCCTGCAGCAAAGCACCCCCACAACATTATGCTGCCACCCCTGTGCTTCACGGTTGGGATGGTGTTCTTCGGCTTGCAAGCCTCCCCCTTTTTCCTCCAAAAATAACGATGGTCATTATGGCCAAACAGTCCTATTTTTGTTTCATCAGACCAGAGGACATTTCTCCAAAAAGTACGATCTTTGTCCCCTTAGTCTGGCTTTTTTTGATGGTGGTTTTGGAGCAGTGGCTTCTTCCTTGCTGAGCGGCCTTTCAGGTTATGTCGATATAGGACTCGTTTTACTGTGGATATAGATACTTTTGTACCTGTTTCCTCCAGCATCTTCACAAGGTCCTTTGCTGTTATTCTGGGATTGATTTGCACTTTTCGCACCAAAGTACGTTCATCTCTAAGAGACAGAACACGTCTCCTTCCTGAGCGGTATGACGGCTGCGTGGTCCCATGGTGTTTATACTTGCATACTATTGTTTGTAAAGATGAACGTGGTACCTTCAGGCGTTTGGAAATTGCTCCCAAAGATGAACCAGACTTGTGGAGGTCTACAATTTATTTTCTGAGGTCTTGGCTCATTTCTTTTGACTTTCCCATGATGTCAAGCAAAGAGGCACTGAGTTTGAAGGTAAGCCTTGAAATACATCCACAGGTACACCTCCAATTGACTCAAATTATGTCAATTAGCGTATCAGAAGCTTCTAAAGCCATGACATCATTTTCTGGAATTTTCCAAACTGTTTAAAGGCACAGTCAACTTAGTGTATGTAAACTTCTGACCCACTGGAATTGTGATACAGTGAATGATAAGTGAAATAATCTGTCTGTAAACAATTGTTGGAAAAATTACTTGTGTCATGCACAAAGTAGATATCCTAACTGACTTGCCAAAACTATAGTTTGTCAATAAGACATTTGTGGAGTGGTTGAAAAATGAGTTTTAATGACAACGTAAGTGTATGTAAACAGTTGAAGTCGGAAGTTTACATGCACTTATGTTGGAGTCATTAAAACTCGTTTTTCAACCTCTCCACAAATTTGCTGGTTGAGAGAATGCCAAGAGTGTGCAAAGCTGTCATCATGGCAAAGGGTGGCTACTTTGAAGAACCTCAAATACATTTTCATTTGTTTAATACTTTTTTGGTTACTTTCATGATTCCATATTTGTTATTTCATAGTTTTGACGTCTTCACTATTATTCTACAATGTGCAAAATAGTAAAAATAAACTTTTGTGTGTGTGTGTATATATTTATATATATATATTATACTGAACAAAAATATAAACGCAACATGTAAAGTGTTGGTCCCATGTTTCATGAGCTGAAATAAAATATCCCCAAAATTTTCCATACGCACAAAAATCTTATTTCTCTCAAATATTGTGCACAAATTTGTTTACATCCCTGTTAGTGAACATTTCTCCTTTGTCATGATAATCCATCAATCTGACAGGCGTGGAATATCAAGAAGCTGATTAAACAGCATGATCATTTCCCAGGTGTACCTTGTGCTGGGGACAATAAAAGACAATGACACAAATGTCTCAAGTTTTGAAGGAGCGTGGAATTGGCACGCTGACTGCAGGAATTACCATCAGAGCTGTTGCCAGAGAATTGGTTGTTAATTTCTCTACCATAAGCCGCCTCCAACGTCGTTTTTGAGAATTTGGCAGTACGTGTAACCGACCGCAGAACCACAGATCATGTGAATGTCGTCATGTGGAGTAGCGGTTTTCTGATGTCAATGTTGTTTACAGACTGCACCATGGTGGTGGTGGGGTTATGGTATGGGCAGGCATAAGCTACGGACAATGAACACAATTGCCTTTTATCGATGGCAGAGATACCGTGACGAGATCCTGAGGCCCATCGTCGTGCCGCTCAAAATTCCACAGGCTACAATCAACAGCCTTTGCGAAGGAGATGTGTTGCTCTGAATGAGTATATTTATATTATGGACTCAAACATTGCTGGTTCTGATATTTCTTAGTTTTTGGGATTTGTGTGTATTGTTTTGTATTGTTCGGTATTACTGCACTATTGAAGCAAGAAACATAAGCATTTCGCTGCACCTGAGAACATCTGCAAAACGTGTACGCGACCAATAAAATTTGATTTGCATGGCAGGGAGCTCAGCCCTAGTGATGTACTGGAACATACGCACTACCCTCTGAAGCGCCTTGCGGTCAGATGCCGAGCAGTGGCCATACCAAGCAGTGATGCAGCCAGTCAAGATGCTCTCAATGTTGCAGCTGTAGACATTTTTGAGGATCTGAGTGCACAATGCTGAATCTTTTAAGCTTCCTGAGGGGGAAGAGGCATTGCCGTGCCTTCTTCATGACTGTGATGTGTGTGGACCATGATCATTCCTTAGTGTTGTGGACACAGAGGAACTTGAAGCTTTCGATGGGGGGCGTGCTCAGATTTCCGTTTCATGTAGTGCTCCTTTGTCTTGCTGACATTGAGGGAGAGGTTGTTGTCCTGGCACCACACTGCCAGGTCACTGACATCCTCCCTATAGGCTGTCTCATCGTCAAGTGGTTGTGTGCAAACATGCCACAGGATGGGGATATTTGCATATTTCAATTATGCAGGAACTCAATAGGGAAATGCCTGCCATGCCCCATTGGGAAATGTATCTGTAGATGCCAAAATACTTTAAACACTGCCTGTTGTTTCCATACTCGGTTAACAAAGTTTTGCTCATAGTTAAATCAGGTAATGTAATGCATGTTAATCTGAGTCCTCTTTGAAATTCTTTGAGGTCTCTGTGCTTGACGTGAATGCAGAGCATGACCTGTGTCTCACTAACCTCTGTCTCTCAATGACATTTCTCTCATCAGTTAGTTACTTGGCAGGGACATGCCTGACATCGGAATGTCTGTTTTGTGAAGTTACAGATAAGTTGGTTCTTTATACAGTAACGTCAAAGCCTGTTGCAAACATTATAGATAGCCATCTCTGGTAAAGTCTTTTACTCGGAAAACAATCAGGTGGTCCCTCTCCCCCTTCTCTGCCCAGGAATAACCTCAGGTCAGTATTGATGAACTGCAAACACTCATGACAGGGAGGCCAACAGAAAGTTGACCCCCAGAATTATGAATGTTGCACCACACTTCTATGACCCTACTGAAATTCCATTTGTAAATAGGGGTTCATTGATGATGCGTGAAGAACTCTATATTCTACCCTATGGCACCCCATTACATTTAGGCTTAAGTGTTTGAGCAATAGGGTGACATTACTTTTTATACTGGTTTGATTAATCCTTCAACTGCTTTGAATAGTTGTTTGCTTTACCCAATTACTATTTTGCTGTCAACAAGAGAAATCCCCCCGACAGAGTTCACTGCATAGCATTACATAATAGTTTGTCAAGAATTATGAGAACTGCAGACAAAATGCCATAACTTATTATGTACATCCATAATTACTCAACTTTGCACAGTCACTAGACTGCATCTCCTTACAGAACTGCGCTGATCGGTTGAATGGTAGACTTGTTGGTTTTTAAGCAGTGCGTTGTGCTGTTCTTTTTTTTCTTTTAGACAATGTTGAGCTGGTGTTGGATTCATCAGCCATTCCTGAATCAGGCACTGCCAAAGTGAGGTCCAGACCCGCAGTCAAGCACTACATGGTAAGTTCCTCTGCATGATGTGGAAAAAAATCTATTACTTAAAATCTACATTTCAACACTGGAGACGGTGTTGCAGCATTTATTGAGACTGCTGTCCAGCTTCTAGGTGGTGTTCTCTAACACTTCAAGATGAAAAATCACATGGAATTTGTTATAGGCCTTGTCAATGCATTAAGCTCCACATAACTCTCCCACATTTGCATAAGTCTGCGGAATTGCCAATTCTTTCTCAACAAGGCCTTTGCAGTTCCTGAAAGAGAAATTGCATTGCCTCATGAAGGACATTCCTGTAATCATTGATCACTGTGTGACCACCTCAGAGTTAGACCTGTCCACCACTCACACCTGGTCACTCTGAAAGCATACTTTTCTAACCGGCAGGTTTCACCTGCGCAGGCTTTTCACATATATAAAGAGGGAGTAACCCAAGTTTACTTGCAGTTAGGCTATCCATGTGACAAGGGTCAATTTGTTTGCATGTTTACCCAGTCCTCTCAAGTCATTTCTGTCGTCAGAAATTCTCACCCTATTGACTTAGACATTCTCATGCAGGACAGTAACTATAAGAATGTCACCTTGGTTCACACAATCTTGGGTCTTGTACAGTCTGCCACAATTATGGCACCTAGCTCATTTGGGCTCGATTCAACATGCTGTCCCTGTAGGTGATCCAGAAAAGCACAGCCGTATCAGATTTTTTTTTTTAAACAAGTTGTACTACGTTGTTATTTTGTTGTAGGTATGAAAGCCTACCTCAAAGGGGAGTGTCCTATATGATAGCTCCTCTGTTATTTGTTAGATGTGCCACACCCAGCAGCACAGGGGTTGGACTGCTCTGACTGACTGCTCTGATTTTCACCTGTGAGTCATGGAAAAGAAACATAAGGAATTAAGCCGGTTCAGAAACTGCATTTAATGCCGCACCCTTTGCCCCTTGTGAAATGTTCATGCCTTTGCAATGAGCTGCCTGCCTCTATGAATAGTCTGCCATGATGACATATTTAAGGCATAAGGGAGGTGTTCCGTTCACGTTAGATGTTTTAAAGATACAGTGTAACCGAGGTTCTTGAGAAAGGACCACACCTGAACTTTTTCCACTAATAACTTAATATTTACACAGCTGCATGAAAGTTGTGTGTCTGCTGCCTGAACTTGAGAATTATGTGTACCAAGTTCTAAACAAAGCAAGTGGTGGTGGCCTGACCATCAGGCCAAGCACAGTAAGTTGATTACAGTTTACAGTTACAGGGGTGGACCTAACTTTGGATTGTTTTGGTAGATTAGAGGCCCTCCGGCCCATAGTTACACTGGTCAATGTGTTTTTTGGTCTGTAACAGTGATTTCCAGTCCCTGGTGTAGGGTGATTCTGACCACAGTCTAACAGCGTTGGAAGGGCACATCTCTGTTCTGTCTGCAGGGCATGTGTTGTGTCAACACAGTCTGTTTATTTATGGCTGTGATGTGAACGGTCAGTCACACAGGCAGGCAGCAACATGATGGCGCATCCCCTTTTCTCTGAGGCAGTCACACCCGCTTAACGTTTTCTTACGTGAAGAGATGGGAGTGTTGCCTGTGCCTTATCCACAGGCAGGGCGTGGTGTGGGCGAGGCATGACAGCGTGGCTATAAAAGGCAGTCATGTTCTGAAAAGGGCCCAAAATGGTGCTTGTAAGCTTCAGCTAGTGTCTAGCAAGGGGTTAGACACAGTACACCAGTGGAAAATATATTGCTGAATCATTTCAAGTGGGATACTCAGTGTCAGAGATCATGTAGCCTCAATCTGCACCAAGAGGCTTTGCTGTTATAGAAAGACTCCAACTGTTGGGAAGCCTAGACTAAAAGGAATTTTGGATGAAAAGCCCTTTCTGATTTAATGTGCCTGGCCTTCCTCTGTCTTTGGTAATTGACACTACTTGTACATTGATGTACTTGTTTTCTGAGTGCAAGGTTTAGTAAATTAATAGTTTTTGCATCAGTGTTGTCATCACGCAGCAAACATGATAACCTGTTCTAAAGTAGATGCAAGTAGTCATTTGGATAACAGGTTGGATCACTGCAAGCCATAGTGCAGTCTAGAAACAATCCATTCCCTTCCCTCTCACACTCAGTTCCTCTTACAATCTCAACAGTGAATCTCTAAACTGACACCATGGTGAAATGTCAACCGTCTGATGGCGTTTGTCCTTGTTTCCCACAGTCCTCCTCTGATGTTGTGCAAGGGTTTGCTGTCCCAACACCCAAAGTTCCTGTCCTCCCACCTTTCAACAGTCCAAAGATCAACAGGGCAGGTGAGGGTCTCCCAAGTCTCTGTGTTTACCAGAGTTAAGCTGTGCAGCTAAATCATTTAAGTTTCTATGAACTTAAGCCGTAGTGCTGGTTTTAGATTCAGTTGATTGATCAAATTTCGGCACAAACTCAAAGCAACTCTGTTTTCATAAAGGGCTTAAATATACAGTACCAGTCAAAAGTTGACACCTATTCATTAAATTGTTTTTTATTTTTTATTTTACTATTTTCTAAATTGTAGAATAATAGTGAAGACATCAAAACTATGAAATAACACATATGGAATCATGTAGTAACCAAAAAAGTGTTAAATCAAAATATGTTATTTGAGATTCTTCAAAGTTGCCACCCTTTGCCTTGATGACAGCTTTGCACACTCTTGGCATTCTCTCAACCAACTTCATGAGGTAGTCACCTGGAATACATTTCAATTAACAGGTCTGCCTTGTTTAAAGTTCTTACCTTCTTAATGCATTGGAGCCAATCAGTTGAGTTCTGACAAGGTAGTGGTGGTATACAGAAGATAGCCTTATTTGGTAAAAGTCCATTGCAACGTAGACACTGAGTCGGGAAGCAAGTGCAGGTGGTGAGTTTAATAATAAACCAAACAATAAGAGGAGCGTACGGACATGAAACAACATCAATACTGCCTGGGGAATAACCCTAAGTGAGTGGCAGATATAGGGAAGTTAATGAGTGAGGAGTCCAGGAATGCCTCTTCATGAGGAGGTGCGCGTATTGATGGCGACGTCGAATGCCGGAGAGGGGGAGCATGAGTAGACGTGACATCCATATTATGGCAAGAACAGCTCAAATAAAAGCGAAACGACAGCCCATCGTTACTTTAAGACATGAAGGTCAGTCAATCCAGAAAATTAAGAAGTCGCAAAAATCATCAAGCTCTATGATCAAACTGGCTCTCTCTCTCTCTACCTCTGCTGCAGAGGATAACTTCATTAGAGTTAACTGCACCTCAGATTGCCCAAATAAATGCTTCACAGAGTTCAAGTAACAGACATATCTCAACAGCAACTTTTCAGAGGCTGTGTGAATCAGGTCTTTGTGGTCAAATTGCTGCTGCAAAAAAAAACACTACTAAAGGAAACCAATAAGAAGACTTGCTTGGGCCAAGAAACACGAGGAATGGACATTAGACCGGTGGAAATCTGTCCTTTGGTCTGATGAGTCCAACCGCCATGTCTTTGTGAGACGCAGAGTAGGTGAAAGGTTGATCTCCACATGTGTGGTTCCTACCGTACAGCATGGAGGTGGTGTGATGGTGCTTTGTTGGTGACACAGATGTATTTTTTTTAATTCAAGGCACACTTAACCAGCATGGCTACCACAGCGATACGCCATCCCATCTGATTTGCACTTAGTGGGACTGTCATTTGTTTTTCAACAGGACAATGACCCAAAACACACCTCCAGGCTGTGTAATGGCTATTTGACTAAGAAGGAGAGTGATGGAGTGCTGCATCAGATGACCTGGCCTCCACAATTACCCGACCTCAACCCAATTGAGATGGTTTGGGATGAGTCGGACCGCAGAGTGAAGGAAAAGCAGCCAACAAGTGCTCAGCATATGTGGAACTCCTTCAAGACTGTTGGAAAAGCATTCCAGGTGAAGCTGGTTGAGAAAATGCCAAGAGTGTGCGAAGCTGTCAAGGCAAAGGGTGGCTACTTTGAAGAATATAAAATATATTTTGATTTGTTTAACACTGTTTTGGCAAATACATGATTCCATGTGTGTTATTTCATAGTTTATGTTTATTATTCTACAATGTAGAAAATAAAGAAAAACCCTTGAATGAGTAGGCGTGTCAACTTTTGACTGGTATTGTACATAAGTTATTTAATTTATTAAAAAAATGTTTTCACTTTAATTATTGGGTATGGTGTGTAGATGGTGAGAGATCTTCAATTTTGAATTCAGGCTGTAACACAACTAAATGTGGAATAAGTGAAGGGGTATGAATACTTTCTGGAAGCACTGTAAATGATTGTCTAAGATCTTGCACAAGAACACTACAAATATCCAAGCAGCCATTCACAAGCATGTTTGCAGAGTGGGAGGGTACAGATCAAATGTAATTTAATCAGTTTCACCATAAATCAGGCCAACAGAACTAAAAGTAAAATCATTTATTTTGACAAGTTAAATCAATAAAACACTTGTCTGATGGTAGTTCTCTCTTTATAGTAAATGACGATCGGTTTTCCAATGGATCGGCTATATCTGTGCCCGATTTGGTGGATGGGGAGATATTTATTCCACCTCCCCCTACAATGGCACCCCCACCCCCCCCACCCATGTTCATCCCTCCCCCACGAGATTTCTTGGGTGACTTGGACTCCCTTCAGCCTCCCTCCATGCCCCCTCCAAAACCTCCATCAGTGGTTCTGTCTAAAGAGTACGAGGATTTCACCTCCCTGAAACCTCCACTAATGCGCCCCCCGAAGCCCCCGTCAACTTCCTCCAGTGCTTCTAGTTCATCTTTGTCCATTTCTATACCAACACCAGTCCCTGATTTTACTGAGCCCCCAAAGTTTGCCCCTCCACAGCCCCCTATAGACATGAGACAAGCTGCTCTGAAAGCCCTGAAGACCCCGCCTCCAAAGCCAACAAGGCTGTCCTCCATCCACAGCATGGACGAAGCCTCCCAGGTTCCAGCCCAAGCTTCCCCAGTACAGACCCCGACACCCTCCAGCTTCAACCCCCAGAACACAGCTAAGCTGGTCAAGCAGGAAGCGTCTCCAGGCCGGAATAACAAGTTCAGTCCTATGCTGGACAGTAAACTACGCAACCTGAAGGCCAGTGATGTCACTGGGATGAGGGGGGACGGTCCTGCCGCTTCCCCCCTGGCTCTTCTCATGGCGGCTAAAGAGCGAGAGAGGCACAGGTCCAGTCTTTCCCTTGAAAACAGCACAAAGAGTAATGAGCCATTAGCCAGCATCCAGCACAGTGAATTCAATCCCAATTCCTTCACCGTCATCCCTAGGGCCACCTCATTCACTTCTGTAACCTCACAACATAAACCACAGTCTGTGGTCCCACTGGAGGCCACACTGGTAATCCAGATTCCAGCAAAACCCCAGATTATTGAATCAGCAGTGAAGGGGCCAATTGCAAATCCAGTAGTTAAAAGGATTCTGCCCACCTCTAGATCCTCATCCTCTAGCAGTCTAGCCATGGATAAGCAAAGTGGAGAGCAGAGGATTGATTCACCCTCTAGCCTTTTCAGGGATGACGAGAACCTATGCATGCCATTACTCCCTCCCCCTCCCGAATTCGATGACCATGATGTCGTGGACTCTCCTCCCAGCTCACCTCCACCTGACCCTCCACTGAAGAAGGTCCTGCCTCCCACTCCCAGCCCGGTCCTTCCAGTCCTGTCCTCTACTGCTAACCCTGTCCTTCCTGTCAAAACTCCCTCGCCTCCCCCTCCAAAACCTAAATCTCCAAGCCCTCCCAAATTCCCACCTCCTGTCATGGAGATCAAACCCAAACTGCCTGTTCAGATCAAACCCAAGCCGCCTCCCACCCAGGCCCTCTCCTCCCTCTCAGCCAGCCAGGCCACACTCCAGAGCATCCTGCAGAAGAAGATGCTAGAGATGGACTGTAAGATGGACAACAAAATGCTGGCCATGAAGGAAACAGACTCTGATGACTGGGGGTCTCCCTTGTCTGATGAGGAGACCAAGTTCCCAGTTGTCCCCAGAGTCACCCCGAAAAACCCTGTTATCACTACAAAGAGCAAGAGTGCCACTGTGCCAGCCACAACACAAGGACTTGACATGAAGGAGCTGGAGACAAAAATGGCCATGAAAGGTCAGGGTTTGTCAGAGCCATCAAGAGTTCCCACAAGGTAGGCCTTGCTCTCTGTCTGCTTGGCTTTTTGACAAAATGTGGGGGGAAAAAAACTTCATTATGGCTTAAGATTAGGGTGTTGTGACTAGTTGGACTTAGTTTCTGTTTGTCTAGTAGTGTCCCTAATTGCATGTTTTTACTCATAGTAAATAATGTTAGCTAGATGTATTAAAAAATATTGCTAAATGCAACTAGATCAACCTGATGTGTTTAAATGTTAATTATTTATTCCTCTACTTTTTAGCAATGGGCCACGGTCAAAGCAGGCGTATGGCATGACTTTCATGGTACAACCCGGAACCAAACAACCAATCACTGTTGTCAGCAAATGAGGATCCAACTCAATTATACCACATACTGTACCATACAGCCCCTGTCAAGAGCAAGGACAATGGAAAGAGAGCACCTTAAATACTGCTAAAAATGGATATATCCAATAAAACACTAAGCATGTATCCCAAGGATGTTTTCACCAAGCCCCTGGAGAGAATACAAGGTGCTAAGCATTTGTCTAGAAAATGTTTTGCTGTACCACAGCACATAAACATGCCCCCCAGAGGTGGTGTCAAATAGCTTCTTGTCTAGGTGCCAAAGTCTAGAGTGAGTGGACTGTTGGAACAGCTTTCAACAGTATCTTTGACTGCTACGGTTTAATCACTGCTAGTACACATTGAATCTATTAGGTAAAAAAAGGCAAAGCAGATTGTGAGGCTGTAATTCACCAGCCTTAATATACACTGAATAATGTCATGCATCATAAGGATATTTTTATAAATGTCTTGAAGAATTACTATACGGATGTGCACAGATTGTTTTTGCTTATGTTTCCATTGTGTCACAGTACCTGTACATTCTGTATATTTTTAGAGCAATGTAGGGAATTTAACTAGTCTACTACAATACATTAAGAACAAATGTATATTGTTCACTATATTATACTTAAGGGTGCAACAACTATGTAAACTGTATCTTTTGATCTTCTACTTCAGTCAGGTGAGCAAGATATGTTCCATATAATGGAGGACTAAATAGAAGCAAAACAGATGTCAGCCATTTACCACAGGACAGGAGAAGTAATATGGTCTGTAGAACCTACAGTGGTCAGTTTATTAGGTACACCAGCCCCATTCAAAAATAGTTTGCTCCTACGGTTTGTTATATAACTGAACATTAGAAATGGGCAGAATGAGTGACCTAAGCAACTATGAGCGCGGTATGATCTTCGGTGACAGGTGCACCGGTTTCACTATATCAGAAACAGCCAGCCTCCTGGGCATTTTATACACGACAGTGTCTATGGTTTACTGAGAATAGTGCGACAAACAGATCCAGTCAGCAGCAGTCCTGTGGGCGAAGACAGGTCGTTGAGAGGTCGGAGGAGAACAAACAGACAAATAACGGCACAGTACAACAGTGGTGTGCAAAACAGCATCTCAGGACGCACAACTAGTCTGTCCTTATAGTAGCAGACGACCACACCGGGTTCCACTCGTATCAGCTAAAGCAGGTCCAGTGGGCACGCAATCAACAATTGAGTGGAAATTATATTTCAGATGGTGTCTAATTGATTGATTTTGGAGTAGAATGTTCTTAAGTCCCCAGGAGGGACCTAAACAGTTCAAATAAATACAGTAGGTATGCCCCTGCACACTACTTTAGCCATTGTGTCTGTCATACTAAAGCTGCTCATTTATACAAAAATAAATGTTGTTTATATTGTAGTTAAACCATGATGTATCAAGGCTGTTGATACCTCCTGACAGGAGTGTAAGTTGACATGACCATCTGATTTTTGGCAACTTTGGCATGTTCCAAGTCCTTTTAGAATGATTTGGCACAAAAGCCACCACCTTCAGAAACAATTGAAACTATAATTACCCTGGATTGCCTTCCCTGGATTTCTGGTTTTAAACATTGAATTATGCCAAATATACCAGTACAAAGGTCAGGGCACAGGCCACTCCTTTGTATTGTTATTTTACATGTGATAATAAAAATGTAGTAAAGTTACTAATTAGTTTCTACCAAATTATCTGAGAATAATTTCCTACAGAGGTCTAAAGTTCAGTAAGATTCAAGTGCTCGGAAAACCAACAGCAACTCATGACTATACAGTATTCAGACATACTTTATTCAAGGATGGAAAAACAAGTAAATTCAGTTAAGTAACACTGCTCGGACTTTCAAAAAGCAACACCAGACATGTACTGTACTTTCTGTTTCTGGCACACATGAGACGAGACCATCTAAACAAAAGAAAGTGCCAAGGGGGGAAGAATATGGAATCACATTGGGACAAATAAGCCATGTAGTGAAGTTAAGGACTTTACAAATTTACAGAAATGATTAATTTAGAAAACAAATTGCCCATGGTATTGATTATGGTTACAACTTGAACCATGTCATTCTAGTCTAGTGTGATTTCAGAATGCTTGGATGAGCCATGGTTTAATTGAGTCCAATTAACCCACAATCTTGCTATCCAATGAGCCAGTGGCTCCCATTTCTCAGACTGGCTTACATGCCACGTAATACAGCACCCCCAGGGTGGGTAAACAAAGGTTACATGGGGTTGGACTCACTGGAGAATAAGCGTGATCAGATGGGTTCATTAGATTAAAGATTACCATTGCCAGCATTCCCAAATCCAAGTCTAAAAGTACCCCTCATGATAACTGGACACCAAGCCATCTGTTCATGTCCCTACAAACTGCAAAACAAAGGTGATGTCCAAAACGTGGTTAACATACACCTTAAAACAGACTCAGCATATGACGTTGCCATGAACAGAAAATATGCAACGCAAGACCGCACTCCCCAAAAATGTAGGCACATGTGCGCTTCACGCTGCTACAACTTGATCGCTGCTGGACCAAAACAGCAGAAATGTGTAGCCTATCAAATCACTGTTGCGAAAAACATCCCAATTTACTTTGTTTATCACTGACTACCTTCACACATGATTTAACAAATCAGTTGAAAAGATAACCCACCATGGCAAGGGGTACTTAGACTAGGAAAACCATCTTCATACTGCTCTGCTCCGTTCCGGTGTTGACAATTTCTACCCTCAATGCCAACCCCTCAAATTCTCCCCCACAAAACCATACTTTTACAACTCCCCCCCCAGGCTGGGTGGTGGGTCTACAGTGGGGACGTGGAGTATCCAGTGGCGGGTTCATCCTGTCCCATGACGTGGTGGAGGACCTGGTGGTCCCAGCCCACAGTGGTCAGTGTGTCAGAACCGCCAGGGGCCCAGCAGACACCCCGAACAAAGTCCTGGTGCCTCTTGTCTCTCAACCTGGAGTGGAGCAGTAGAGCCACATGTTTAAGAGACTGGGTACAAATACATTATTTTCACAATTTTATTTCATAGCTTGAGTTAACAAGCCAAAAGGATGAACTAGGGAGCAATTGTAAACAGCCCATACATCGACACTTACGTTTCCTTAAGCGCAGAGTTCATCACAGCAACAGTGCAGTCATCACTGATTGAGGCAAGCAAGGGGGCACTGTGTTGGAAGGTAAGAGATCATTGTGTTAGTTTAGTCTGACAAACCATTGACTGCTGTAGATGTGCGAGTTGGTGTTTACCTGTGTGATGAGAAGGCTAGGCCGGAGACCCTGCGGCTGTGGGTGCTCGTTGTCTGGCCAGGCTCTGTTCCCTGAAAGTCCTTCAGTGTCACTCGTCCCAGCTCGTCACCTAAATCAACACAAACGCCATTCTCAACAAACATATCATTAAAGCCTGGCAGATCAATCATTGAAAATAATGTGCTTGGACCACTATGCATCATGGGAAATGTAGCACTGGTCCTTACCGTAGGCGATTGTGGTCCTGTGGTGGGGATGCCAGGCTACTGATGTAGGACAACAGCTGGGCTCTACATCTGAGACAAGATAACATCTCCAAAGTCAGCTGGGAAATCACCAACATGCACTGGACAACATGGTTGGGCACACCTGACCATGTACATGTTTTGGATTTCCACACTTTACATGTATTGCATGTGCACTTTGAACACAACAAATGTGTAATTGGTGTGTTGTAGATGTCTAGATACTTTTGAAGTGGATATTTACAAAACATAAAATTGTCCCAACACACAATTATTGAAATTACTAGGGTCACTGGAAAAGTTTTATACATTAGGAAAATTAAACCACATTTTCCAAATAACCCTGTTTTTCAACACGTTGTTCTGAGTTCCTACTGCAGTGACCCGCCCTGCATTTATCAGAATTCCTAAGATTGGGTTACTCAAGGATATACACTTCGACAACAGAATCCAAGGCTACCTAAAAACCACGAACCACTGACAAGCCAAGATAAATTGTCAATCCATTGGCAACAGAAGACTATGCATCTCGGCCCCGTGAAAATCCTGCTGCCTAGCTGACTGCAGTTCAGAGTGGTTCTATTCACCTAATCTAGAGGCTGGTTTGGTGGGTTTCCTCCTGTCCCAAAGCAACAAACGACCATCCTGAGGGAAGGGGAATGGAGAGAGACATCAATGAGAGGAGACCGTGCATTAACAAGTTCATACAAGAACAATGTTCTCCTTTCAGTAAGTTACAACCTACTGTCTCTAGCTTCATATTTCATAGCACACAATAGAAAAGCCGTATTCCAAACTGAACCGATTAAAACAGACAACCCTCTAATTAGTATTGGATCTTACCTGGCCACATGAGAGGAAGAGGGAGTCATCGGATGGATTGCAGGACACACAAGTGACTGGCTTCGAGTGAGCTGTGGAACAGGTGACCGATCCAGTTAAATAGACAAGCTATAGAAACATGAGAAACTGCCACTGACATGTTCACCATAGTGCATCTCAAAATACAGAGATGAGGTATAGTTTCCTTACCATTATATGTGCTGACCACTTCACCCTGAATAAGGTCCCAGACTTTGATTCTGCAGCAGGCAGAAAAGAGAAAGAACTGAGCAAGACTTAGGGCTATGACAGCTTTAAAATGATATCTTCATCAGGAAATGCAAACCAAGCACAAACCAAACACTCCCATTACCTGCAGCTGTCAAAAGAGACTCACAGCCAGGCCAGTTACACTGAGGGCCTAGGTCTGTCATGCCAATAATCCAACATTTGCAAGAGACCAGAGTATGTGAGCGGAGTTGAGCGGTCTGACATCCCGCTCATCACTCAAGGAGCGTTGCTTGCACACCGCTCATGCGCTCCACCTTTCCAACTCTCGCTCACAGGCAAACTAACTGCTGCCCCAAATTCGCTCCATTCATTAAAATCACAATTGAACCAACACCAATTTATTTTTTAACTACTTGGACCTACCATTTGGTTTTGAAGTATAGAACCCAAACCATATGACTAATGAAAAGTATTTTAATAAACATGAAAAGGTGAATGTAAGAAGAACTAATTTCAAATAGGATACATGTCATTAAACAGAAAATACTAAATATGTCAGGAGCCAGACAGGGAGCCCAAGGAACAAAAATTAATTTAGGCTATATTTTCATTATTTCAAGGCTATAGCCTACAAAGGAATAAATTGTGAAGCATTTGAGTGTGACACAATAGGCTGGTAGAAACAAAGTGCTCAGCATTTAAACATTTTGTTGAATTAAATCATTAGTCTATAAACAGCACATAGGCTGTGACTAATTTGTATTTCCTTTTAAGTCAAACTATTTTTTTTTTTTTTAAAGTCTCATTTTTAGAAACACGAGTTTAGCCAGTCTGGGGCTTCAGGCTCACGCGATGGTGACTGGAGAGCCGGCCAGCAGCGGAGAAAAGACGCCACACTTGCAGAGCCACTGGGGACACCCTTTTGGCCACTCATGCCAGGCAAGCTTCATTTTTCTATATATAAAAGGTTTTTAGGCAAAATTACCCAATCAAAACAGAAAAGGTCTTTGAAAGTGGGAATATGCCAGGCCTATTGGGGCAAAATCAATTATGGCCTATTGTTTGCATACATTACCTTTTCTGCCTAGAAAACCAGCATCTGAGTCGCCTCTTCACTGTTGACGTTGAGACGGGTGTTTTGAGGCATCGGTTTCTCAAACTAGACACCAAGATGGCGTAGCAGTGCAGACATGGTTTGTTGTCCTCTCGTTTACTTTTTGTATTTTTCGTCTCTTTTTATATATATATTCCAATTTATCATTCAATCTCTTCCATTTTTAAATTAAATCTACCTTCTGGTAATCCGCCTCACTCATTGTGACACGAATCCGCATTTTTTTTTTTTTTAAGACCCTATAGCCAAAACTTTCATCAAAAAGTAGCCAGCTATTCCCACAACTACAGTACCTCTTTCGCCATCTGGCCGGTCCCTTAGTCGACACAGCGCCCTGCCGTACCACCACGACTGGTCCGCAGACGTAATTACATCAGCTGTGCCTTCAACCGGCCTTTGCTGGACGATGGAGCAGACGCTTCTACTTACCCTGGAATGCTAACTTTAAACGCTGTGTCTCCCGCGTGCTAGCGTAGTAACTACCTAGCGGCTTCCCTGTTTCATCGATTGCTGTACACTGGAGCCTATGATCACTTGGCTACATAACTGATGCCTGCTGGACTGTTCATTTATCACGGTACTCCGCTTTGTTTATCTGTCGGCCCTAGCCCGGAACTCAGGCCCTGTGTGTAGTTAACCGACCCTCTCTGCCCATTCATCGTCATTTCACCTGTTGTTGACTTAGCCGATTAGCTGTTGTCTTACCCATTGTTGACTTAGCTCGCTTTCCCAATTAACACCTGTGATTGCTTTATGCCTCGCTTTATGTCTCAAATGTCAATATGCCTTTTATACTGTTTATGATAATTATCATTGTTTTAGTTTACTGTGGAGCCCCTAGTCTCACTGTACATGCCTTAGATACCTCCTTTGTCCCACCCCCCACACATGTAGTAATCTCACCCAGTATAAACAGCATGTCCAGAGATGCAACCTCTCTTATCACTCAGTGCCTGGGCTTACATCCACTGTACCCGCACCCCACCATACTTGTCTGCACATTATGCCCTGAATCTATACTACCACACCCAGAAATCTGCTCCTTTTATTCTCTGACCCCAACGTACCAGACGACCAGTTTTGCTAGCCTTTAGCCGTACCCTCATCCAACTCCTCCTCTGGTGATGTGGAGGCTAACCCAGGCCCTGCGTGTCCCCAGGCACTCATTTGTTGACTTCTGTATTCGAAAAAGCCTTGGTTTCATGCATGTTATCAAAAGCCTCCTCCCTAGGTTTGTTTTACTCGTTGCTTTAGCACACTCCGCCAACCCCGATGTCCTTGCCGTGTCTGAATCCTGATTTAAGAAGGCCACCAAAAATTCTGGGACTTCCATACCCAACTACAACATTTTCCATCAAGATAGAACTGCCAAGGGGGGAGGAGTTGCAATCTACTGCAGAGATAGCTTGCAAAGTTCTGTCATACTTTCCAGGTCTATGCCCAAACAGGTCGAGCTTCTAATTTAAAAAATGAATCTCTCCAGAAGTCTCTCACTGTTGCCGCATGTTATAGACCCCCTCAGCTCCCAGCTGTGCCCTGGACACCATATGTGAATTGATTGCTCCCCATCTATCTTCAGAGTTCATTCTGTTAGGTGACCTAAACTGGGATATGCTTAACACCCCAGCAGTCCTACAATCTAAGCTAGATGCCCTCAACCTCACAAATTATCAAGGAAACCACCAGGTACAACCCTAAATCCGTAAACACAGGCACCCTCAGAATACAACTTGCCCTCCAAATACAGATCTGCTGTTTTCAATCAGGATCTCAGCGATCACTGCCTCATTGCCTGCATCCGTAATGAGTCCACGGTCAAACGACCATCCCTCATCACGGTCACATGCTCCCTAAAACACTTCTGCGAGCAGGGCTTTCTAATCGACCTGGCCCAGGTATCTTGGAAGGACATTGACCTCATCCCGTCAGTCGAGGATGCCTGGTCGTTCTTTAAAAGTAATTTCCTCACCATCTTAAATAAGCATGCCCCGTTCAAAAATTGCAGAACTAAGAACAGATATAGCCCAGCTTCTCCTTTACCCAAATCCAGATAGCAGATGTTCTGAAAGAGCTGCAAAACCTGGACACATACAAATCAGTTGGGCTTGACAATCTGGACCCTCTATTTCCGCCGCCATTGTCACAACCCCTATTACCAGCCTGTTCAACCTCTTTCATATCGTCTGAGATCCCCAAGGATTGGAAAGCTGCCGCAGTCATCCTTCAAAGGGGGAGACACCCTGGACCCAAACTGTTACAGACCTATATCCATCCTGCCCTGCCTATCTAAGGTCTTCGAAAGCCAAGTCAACAAACAGATCACTGACCATCTCGAATCCCACCGTACCTTCTCCGCTGTGCAATCTGGTTTCCGAGCCGGTCACGGGTGCATCTCAGCCACGCTCAAGGTACTAAACGATATCATAACCGCCATCGATAAAAGACAGTACTGTGCAGCCGTCTTCATCGACTTGGCCAAGGCTTTCGACTCTGTCAATCACCATATTCTTATCGGCAGACTCAGCAGCCTCGATTTTTCTAATGACTGCCTTGCCTGGTTCACCAACTACTTTTTTTTTGTATGCCCTAGTCAGCTGGCCCTCGATATATATTTGTCACCAGACCCACTGGCTCCAGGGTCATCTTCAAGTCCATGCTAGGTAAAGCTCCGCCTTATCTCAGTTCACTGGGGTGATTGTCGGATTTGCGCTGATCGTCGAAGGAATGAGCATTACACCGAGGCCTGTACTCTGGAGTTTCTGGACATTAAAGTAGACGAGCTCAGGGCAAGGATCTCCTTCCAGAGAGACATCAGGGACTAACATACTCTTTTACGGAACCACGCTCTTGCCGAATATACTGCCCCCAGTTGGGTTCTCAGTACATCGCGCAGACAGGAATAAAGAAGTCTGGGAAGAAGGCAGGCAGGGGTGTATGTTTCATGATTAACTATGCATGGCGTGATTGTGATAACATACAGAAACTCAAGTCCTTTTGTTCACACAACATAGAATACCGAAAATGCCGAACGTACTCCCTCCCAAGAGAATTCTCTTCAGTTATAGTCACAGCCGTGTATATTCTCCCTCAAGTCGATACGATTGCCCTCAAGGAACTACATTGGACTTTACGCAAACTGGAAACCACATATCCTGAAGTAGCATGTTCTTGCTGCCCCAGCAATGTGGTTTCCAGTTTTAAAGCAAATTTGAGGAAAACGCTACCGAAGTTCTATCAACACATTGATTGTAGTACTTGAGGTGCTAAAACATGCGACCACTGCTACTCCAACTTCCGGGGTACCTACAAGGCCCTCCTCCACCCTCCTTTTGGTAAATCAGAGCGACTCCATTTTGCTTTTCCCTTCCTATAGGCAGAAACTCAAACAGGAAGTACCCGTGCTAAGGACTATTCAAAGCTGGTCTGACCAATCGGAATCCACGCTTCAAGATTGTGATCATGCGGACTGGGATGTGTTCTGGGTAGTGTTAAGGGAATTTTTATCTATAATGACTAATTATGTATACATTTCAATCAGGATGTACTAATCAGAATACTATTATGTTACTGTATATGTACTAATCAGAATACTAAATGTTACTGTATATGTATGAATTTTCTTATCTGATCCCAGTACTGAAAATAA